>NC_091778.1:48685606-48988636 GCF_029378745.1 Bos indicus | reverse complement strand
CTGTCCAGAGGGCGCATTCCACTGTAGTCCACGTGCTCGATCATGGCCCCGTGATCCACCAGGAACTGGACCTAGGACATGATCAAGCAGCACGGTCAACCCAGGTGTGAGGCCTCCAGCTGCTGCCTGCCCTGTAGTTAACTGCTGGTGTGAACCCAGGGTTGTACAGCTGGAAAGAACCCGCCTGCCGATGCAGGAGACATGGGTTTGACCCCTGGGTCAGAAAGATCCTCCAGAGGAGGAAATGGTAATCCCGTCCAGCATTCTTGCCTGGGAAATCCCACGGACAGAGGAGCCTGGCGGGATACAGCCCATGGGGTCGTACAGTCAGACCCGACTGAAGCCACTGAGCACAGCACAGGTGTGAACCAGGCAGGACAGCGCTGGTATTCCAGGGCCAGACCCCTGTTCCTGGTTTTCAGTCATGTTTGGAATATTCCTGAGCTCAATCAAGTATAGATCTGAGAACTTTATATCAGGAATCATCAACCCCAGACAACACTGTGGATTGAGAGCCTTCCCTCCTCCTCCCACCCTGGGGGCTGGTTAAAGGCACTCACCACCTCAGCGTCGCCGTAGAAAGCGGCTAGATCCAGCGGGGTGCGGCCGTTCTTATCGGCGTGGTCGGTGGCAGCCCCGTTATCCACCAGAGAACGGACCACCGAGAGATGACCCTTCAGACAAGCCCAGCTGAGGGCGGTCAGTCCTTCTTTGTCCATGAGAGCAATGGAGGCACCTACAGAGCAAGCACACCACAGGGCTGAGGAAACAGGAACAAAGGGAGCAGTCACAGCAGGAGCGGAAGCCGGGTGTCAAGGCGTGCGTGTGTGCTCAGCTGTGTCCGACTCTTTGTGACCCCGTGGCCTGTAGCCCGCCAGGCTCCTCTGTCCATGGAATTCTCCAGGTAAGAATACTAGAGTGGGTTGACATGCCCTCCTCCAGGGGATCTTCCCAACCTAAGTCTCCAGAATTGCAGGCAGATTTTTTACCACTGAGCCACTTAAGGTGTATATTCGGCCAAAGCACAGCTTCTGCTTCTGGTGTGTTCCCTTTTAATAAAGCTGTTAACAAAACTGCTGCCATGAGTGGTCAGTAGAAAAGTCCCATTCTCTGGGCATCCTAGGTTCTGCATCCCGAAGCTTACTACTCCCCTGTGAGAATCCTCTACTTTGGCCAAAATGGATGTGCTCCCCACCTTGAGAATCCCCCGCAAGTGTTCCTGTACCCTCACTTCCGGTTATGTGGGTCCCACATGTGGACACCTTTTCTTTCCCCATATGGGACTTGCCTCACTTCCCCCATTCTCTAGAAACCATCGCAAACCTCCCTGTCTCCAAGAGGCCTCTCCTGCTCACTGTTACCTCATCTTGAATCTGCCTGACACACGTCACCTTATTGTTACTCATCTTTTTTTTTTTTTAATGTATGCCACTTATATGTAATAAATTCTCAGGGAATGTTTTCTGAACTCAGCAAAAGTCTTTCATTTTTAATAGTATAAACTCCTTGAGAGATTCTCATAGAATAATGAGCTCAGAACATTGATGATAGCACCAGGCCACCTTCTCCTTCCTTAGAGTAGGAGGGGAATGGACTCAAGGGAAGAGGCTGGGCCAGGCCAGGAAGGGAACTAGGAGTTTAATTAAACTAGTCAGCCTTCAACAATTCCATCCCCACTCGCTTTGCCTGTTTTATATTCTGCATCTTCTTCCCTTCAGTGTTTCTCTAGGAGCAAGCATACTTGACACTCGGTTTTGTAATTGGTCGAAAATTCAATCTACATTTGGTCCTTAGCCTAGGTTGTCAGCTCTTGGGTGGCAAAGAGCCTGTCACTCCCTTGTGGGTTTTGAAGAGTACCTCAGGTGACTCTTTGCACACAGTTGGTGTGTCATGCTCACTAACAAAATGAGATCAACTTACTGCACACACAGTACGCTTTTCAGGCTGCCTCCTCGCTGGATGTCAGATTCAGATGTCCGATCTGATTCGGATGTCAGATTAAGCTCAGGACCTGCCACAGCCAGGCTCTGGAGCTCCTCGGCAGTCATGTGGCCTATCCCCTCTGTGTCAGATAACCAGATTCTGGCTTCCCGTGACAGTATGAAGGGCTGGATGGTACCATATTCCTAACCCTGAGGAGAGTCATCCATGTCCTGGGTCCTCTAGTTTGCGACTCAAATGCTGATTCTAACACGGAGTGAATTTGAATATGGGACAGAATCTAAGGAGGTTTCTCAGATGCAGCATCTATAAATTTCCTGGTCAGAGTCTCCAGTGAATAAGCAGAATAAGAAGGTTCTGGATGTATATTACAGATAAACTGATTTTTACGAAGATGAGGGAAGCTGGAATTTAAGAAAAGGAGATACATATAAAAAACATAGTATTCAATTTACTCTGAAAATTCTATTTGAAACCTTATTCTTCTCTCTTTCCTTCTCCCAGAAGTTAATAGAATCGCAGTTCTCCCAAACATTTACTTATTTTAAAACTTAAAAAATTTTTATATTGGAGTATAGCTGATTAACAATGTCATGATAGTTTCAGATGGACAGCAAAGGGACTCAGCCATACATACGCATGTATCCATTCTCCCCCAAACTCCTCTCCCATCCAGGATGCCACGTAACATTGAACAGAGTTCCAAGTGCTACACAGTAGGACTGTGTTAGTTATCAGTTTTAAATACAGCAGTGTGTGGACTGATGTTAAAGCTGAAACTCCAATACTTTGGCCAGCTGATGTGAAGAGCTGACTCATCTGAAAAGACCCTGATGCTGGGGAAGATTGAGGGCAGGAGGAGAAGGGGACGACAGAGGATGAGATGGTTGGATGGCATCACCGACTCGATGGACATTGGTTTGGGTGGACTCTGGGAGTTGGTGATGGACAGGGAGGCCTGGTGTGCTGCGGTTGATGGTGTTGCAAAGAATGGGACATGACTGAGTGACGGAACTCAACTGAATTGAGAGGTCCATCCCAAACCAAGTCTCAATTTTAGAACTCTGTGGAGTTCTTGTCAACTCATCTATCCATATGTCCTACATATGATCAATCACTTGGCCCTCCTGTTCTATGCTAACTGCCACTGCATCTGGATTTGGCCTCACCTCTTATCTATTCAATGACATGGTTTCCTAATTGATCCCCAGGTCCACTATCATCTCTTCATCAACTCAACTATTCATACTACTGCCAAATTTTTTTTTAAAGCACAACTCTGGCATTGATTGATTCCCTTTTAAAACAATCTTGAAAGGCTCCCTACTGCCTTCAGAGAAGTCCAAACTCTTTTAATCCATTCCTTTCCTTACTTATTATGTACTTTTGGCTGTGCCCTCTGTTGCTGTGCAGGCTTTCCTCTCGTCGTGGAGAGCGGGGGCTCCTCTCTGGCTGCAGTGCTCAGGCTTCTCACTGTGGTGGCTTCTCTTGTTGCTGAACACGGGCTCTAGGGCAGGCAGGCTTTCACTAGCTGCAGCTTCTGGACTCTAGAGTGCAGGCTTAATAGTTGTGGCGCGTGGGCTCAGGTGTTCCTCAGTATGTGGGATCCTTTTGGATCAGCGATCAAACTCACGTCTCCTGCCTTGGCAGGCAGATTCGGATTCTTTACCACTGAGCCACCGGGGAAGCCCCAGTCTCTTCTTTTTCAACTTCTTTCCATGTACGTTTCCAACAGTCCTCATGTACATTACTGGACAACTTGCGTATTTCCCCAGTCTTGCTGTGTACCTGCTTCTCTTCTCTGATCTTTCATTTACATTATATCCCCTCCCTGAATACAGAACATTTTTCCTACTCAAATTTCAAAGTCTGTCCTGTTCTAACTCAAATACCTTTATCAGCACACTCAGGATTATCTGCTTTTTAAGGCAGTTACTTATCTTTGTTTCATCCCCTCCTTGCCAGATTACAGACCCTTTGAAGACACGGATTATAGTGTATTAATTAAAAAAAGATCACAGTTCCTAGCACAGTGTTTTGCAAATAATGTAGGCTAAATATACATCTGTAGAATTTGTTGATTGAGAGAAAGTCTCTGATTTAAATGTGAAAGAACGAAATAGTATGGAGATCAGAATGCCTGCAGTGAAGGAGGACAACTCTCTGAAATCTGTGTCTGATGATCTTCTTTTTAAAAAACATTATTTATTTTTAGTCGAAGGATAATTGCCTTACAATATTGTGTTGGTTTCTGCCATACATCGACATCTGATGAGCTGCTTCTATGGGTGTGCGGCAGACCCTGTGCAGTCATCTACCGCTTATCTGTGGTGAAGGGTCCTCCCTTTTCCAGCAGACTTGGGTTGTTCTGGGACATTTACTACTGCCATGTCTTATCCTGAGCATCTAGGGATATCCCCCCTTGCTCCCCAACACCCATGTCAGCAGAATGAAGGATCAGTCAGTTCAGTTCAGTCACTCAGTTGTGTCTGACTCTTGGCGACCCCATAGACTGCAGCCCGCCAGGCCTCCCTGTCCATCACCAACTCCCGGAGATTACTCAAACTCATGTCCATTGAGTCATTGAGTCGGTGATGCCATCCAACCATCTCACCCTCTGTTGACCCCTTCTCCTCCTGCCTTCAATGTTTCCCAGGATCAGGGTCTTTTCAAATGAGTCAGCTCTTTGCATGAGGTGGCCAAAGTATTGGAGTTTCAGCTTCAATATCAGTCCTTCCAATGAACATTCAGGACTGGTTTCCTTTAGGATGGACTGGTTGGATCTCCTTGTAGTTCAAGGGACTCTCAAGAGTCTTCTCTAACACCACAGTTCAAAAGCATCAATTCTTTGGCGCTCAGCTTTCTTTATAGTCCAACTCTCACATCCATTCAAGATGTCGATGTGTGGCAGAAACCAACACAATATTGTATGGTTTTTCCACTACTGGAAAAACCATAGCCTTGACTAGACAGACCTTTGTTGGCAAAGTAATGTCTCTTCTTTTTAATATGCTGTCTAGGTTGGTCATAACTTTTCTTCCAAGGAGCAAGCATCTTTTAATTTCATGGCTGCAGTCACCATCTGCAGTGATTTTGGAGCCCCCCAAAATAAAGTCTGCCACTGTTTCCACTGTTTCTCCATCTATTTGCCATGGAGTGATGGGACCGGATGCCATGATCTTTGTTTTCTGAATGAAGGATAGATACTGTGAAACCAGGCTGGTCTGGTGGTTTGTACTAGGGAAGCAAGACCCACTTTGCACATGGGGAAGACAGTTCTCTGACTCGAACCCACTTTTGTGAGTCCGAGGTAGTGAAGACACATCTTTGGGGGTGAGAGCTAAAGATCCAGTAAGTCTCTGACTGAGCTGTAATTTGAAATCTGAGAACAAACCTTGCCTTCTTCCCACATCAACTACCCTTCAGAAGCTCCGGCCTGGGCATGATTTTCAGGAGCTTGCCCTCCTTGAAGCGTATGCACTTGTGGATATTAATTATGAATGATGGATGATCAGATCCAGTTTACTCATAGGGGAGGCTCACTGGGATAGGAGTCAAGGCTGGTCACAGTCACACGACCTCCTGCTTCACTGAAACACTCAAGCTCCACTAGGTGGCACTGCAGAGTCAGAGACTGGAGCTTTTCTACTACAGAGGTTCCCGCATCACTATCACCGGTCTGTAGAGGTGATCAGGTCACAACCCTTGAGGGGAGCCTGGAATGCTCTGGATGGTGTGACCACAATCTCCTTTAACTCACCTCTCATTCACCAGGAATATGTGAATGCTGGTAAATGTTAAAGGGAATTTATTACAATAGGAGGATAATATTAATACCCTGATTCCTCAAATAGGGTCCCTCGGTCAACAATTGTTCAAACTTCATTTGCTTCCTTTGGATACAAGAAAAATATTAGTTGTGCAGGCTGACAAAAGAATTGATAAAGTTAAAGTCAAAATACAGTCTCTGGAAGATAAACATTTATTGAGTGCATATTAAAAACTTCAAAGTTGGGAGAGCACTGATTTGAATTAAAGAACTTACACCATGTAAATTTGATTAGGATACCAAAAATCCCTCAAGCCATAAAGAAATAGAGAATGTCAGAATTAGAAAGGCACCATGTTAGAATTAGAACATCAGAATTTCGAAGAGAATAGAGGAGAGACTTTCACTTTCTAATCAAGTGGATTAAGAATACTCATTCTTAACACCTCTTGGAATCCATCCCTGGAAATCACGAGCTTTGGGTTTTGATGGGTACTGACCATCAAGCTCTGGCATCCTAGGACTGACCTTGAGCAAGGAGAAAGTCCACAGTTCCCAGGTGGCCTTCAGAAGCTGCCATCATTAGGGGAGTACGGCCTTGCTTGTCCGCCATGTTGACATCAGCTCCGTGAGTAAGTAAAAGATCAACGATCTGCAGGGGCAGAGAAGGGGGGATGGATGAGCCAGGAAGTGATGCTGAGCAGATACATGCATGCCACCCCCATACCACATGAGTTCCCTGCAAATCACCTCTAGTGAAACTCGCCACTGCAAGAACCTCCTCTAGTTTCCGCATGGTCTAGTACCATGGGATTTGATCACTGACTTTCTTAGGGAGAGCCAAATGAGAACTCACTCTAAATGTCTGGCTCAGCCACTAAGTAAAAAAAAAAATCCAAGATTAACAGAGGCCAAGATGTAGACTAAACAATCCCCTAATGGAAGAACCAACACGAGTCACTACCTATGTCAGGGCCATTTTACTGACTTCCAGGTGCTGCAAACCTGCCTGCAGTGAATATTTACCACCAAACAGAACACAGTAAAGTGCCTCTCACAACTCTTCAGCACTGTTTGGCTCCTAGGACTACTGAATTTTTTTCAAAGATTATAACCAATATGCTTTCTTTTCTGTCCTACCCAGAATTTAAACATCTGGAAAGATCGCCTATTAACAGAATTTATATTTGTTGTTTTTTGGTCACTAAGTTGTGTCTGACTCTTTGTGACCCCGTGGACTGCAGCATGCCAGGCTCCTCTTGTCCTTCACTATCTCCTAGAGTTTGCTCAACTTCATGTCCACTGAGTCAGTGATGCTCTCTAACCATCTCATCCTCTGCCACCTTCTCCTTCTGCCTTCAATCTTTCCCAGCATCAGAGTCTTTTCCAATGAGTTGGCTCTTCGCAAATTTACATACACCACATTTTGTTTTTGTAAGTTAGAGACTCCTGCAAGTAAGTGGTTGGCAGGCATCTGTTGAACCTGCCAGAGAACCTGTGGATGCTGTGAAGTAACCAGTCAAAAGTAGCCAGTCCTTCTATCCAGTACAGATCATCAGGACGATTCTGCATACTGACTTTCTGACACAGTTTCAAAGTAGCTTGCTTACCTGCCAGTGGCCTTGGCGAACGGTGCTGAAGAGGGGCACGGCTCCCCGGCGGTTGGGCTGGGCCACAGCTGCCCCCTGCTCCAGGAGCAGACGACACACCTCTAGCTTGCCCCTTCCGGCTGCAGCTGTCAGGGCTGAAGGTAGAGAGCGCAGTGTGAGGACAGTGGGGCTCGCCCCCTCCAGCCTCTGCCGGGAGCAGGGCAGCACACCTGTGTCTGATGGATGCAATTGCTACTTTACCTTCAAGAATGATGATTCTGGCTACTCTTGCCAGGAAGGAAGTTTTCAAAGAAAAATAATGAATAAAACCACATTTAAAAGGGCTTACATATATGGAGACAATTATGATAATAAATTTATTGGAAAATCACCTCTGACCAAAACTTACTTGGTTTCATTTATCCTACCCAGACTGTCTTTCTTCTGCTTTTGACTTACCTCTTTTTTGGTACCCCTTCCAGCTACAAAACTTTCACTGGTATGTGCATGGGTAAGACTAAAGAAAGAAGGGTATTTGCAGGCGAATGCTTTTTTTAGAATTATCTAGGAACCACCTCTGGGCCAATTTCTACTTCTGGGCCCTTAAATTCAGAGAACCAAAGTCAGAAATGGCAGCCTTAATTTTGCTTACTTCTTAAATAACAGTTTGCTGTATTGCTTTTAAGAGAGTTTTTACAATAAAGATATATAAAAAACTGTAAAAAAAAAAAAAAAAAAAGAAACTTCAGTCTAAGCTTTAGGCCAGTTTTCATTCCTTTTCTTCATCAGTTGAGATAGAAGTTTCTAGTACATGTGCAACCATTTTTATATGAAGGTCAAAACTGTTCAGGGTAAGTTTTAAAGATGAGAGAAGAAATATGACAAAGGCTCTTTTCTTCTGAAGACAGAATAATGGAGTCGCAGATAAAAAGCAACTATAGGGAGGAAAAAGGACACTCCGCGTGCAGGCAGAAACATAAACATTCTTCTTTCTGTGCTCCAGTCCATGTTTATGACCTCTGATAGAGTGAAGATCTGAAGAGTGCTTATTTCATCCCTTGAGTGCTATTTCAACAGTAGTAAGAGGAATCTGTAGATATAGCTTCTGCTGCTAAGTCGTTTCAGTCGTGTCCGACTCTGTGCAACCCCTGAGATGGCAGCCCACCAGGCTCCCCCGTCCCTGGGATTCTCCAGGCAAGAACACTGGAGTGGGTTGCCATTTCCTTCTCCAATGCAGGAAAGTGAAAAATGAAAGTGAAGTTGCTCAGTCATGTCCGACTCTTCGCGACCCCATGGACTGCAGTCTACTAGGCTCCTCTGTCCATGGGATTTTCCAGGCAAGAGTACTGGAGTGGGGTGCCATTGCCTTCTCCTATACCTTCTACTAAGTCCATATTTGAACAAATATGTGTTTGTCTCTTTCTAACCAGGGATTTCAAACGTGTACACCTAGTGTTTTAAATGGATGAGGGTAGGGAGGATGGTAAAAGTTGTCAGAAAATGGCAGGAGTTGTGCTTTTCAACAAAGAGGATGGAGACCTTTTTTCCCACCGAGACTTGAAAACCTGATGTGGTGATCAGCAGGCTCTTCCTTTCTAAGGGCCACCTACTCCAGTGACAAATCAGAAGAAGATAGTACTTGGCAGGTGCAGACAGGATTTCAGTTTGCAAATGTTGGGATCTAATCAGGGAAGTAATTGAAATTCAAATCAAATGGTCACTTTTTTTTTCATCTAAGCACACATTATGGCATTTTGTCTTTGAGATTGGCCAAATTTATCCACAAGTGACTCATATGCAAAACTACCTATTTTCTCTAAGTCAAACCTGCAAAGAGTAATCTTTTCCTTCCTCAAGGATAGAAGGATGTCTGAAATAAAGTGTGACTATTTTAGAAGGTATGCTCATTCTTAAACTAGATATATGTAGGCCTTGTCTGATGTGTGTTTTTTGTTTTATTCTGGCATGCTTAACGTAGGTACTTCTCTTCTGTTCCTCACAGAAGGGCAGAGGCTTCCTTCCATCTGAGGTGAGGGTCATTTCCAAGGTGAATTACAGGTACTGATGGATTTGACTGTTTACTTGACAGAGAAGTTTTGTCTCTTGTTCTTTAAATCAAAGTGAGATTCTGTCTTTCTCAAGTTCACATTTCCAACAGTTGAGGGAAAAAGAAAAACCTTCAGTTCCTGGGTCAGAACACAAGAGTAGCTTAAGAGTCTGACAATCCTCACGTCGTGTACACTGTTGTTCAGTGACTAAGTTGTGTCTGACTCTTTGTGATCCCATGGACAGCAGCATGCCAGGCTTCCCTGTCCTTCACTATCTCCTGGAGTTTGCTCACACTCTTAAGACGGTAATGCCATCCAACCATTTCATCCTTTGTCTCCCCGTTCTCCTCCTGCCCTCAACCTTTCCCTTATATAATGTTGTATGTCAATTATATCTCAGTAAAGCAGGGGGTGGCGGGGTGGAGAAAGAGCTTGACTGGCTTTAATGCTCGTTAGGAACCATAAGAATCATCTTGTTGGTACATAAAACAGGGGGTTGAAAAATTACTAACTCTCCCAAGTTTAAAGCAGCTGCTGGGGCAGGGTTGCAGCAAATCTCCGTTCAATGTCTTGTATAATGTGTGGCACACGCGTGTGCAAATACACTCTTTTTTGCAAAAGAATTTATAGCACTCTGGAGAAAATACAGACAGTATTTCGGAATCAAGCCTCTCATCAATGATGATGGCTCACAGAACACAGATGAAAATTCACAAACAGTGCCTGTCCTGAAAATTAAACTTAACACTGTCCACTCTAATCTGGAGTCATGTTGCTGGGGCTGGCCCCTTTCAACCCACTGGACAACACATTACATGAGAGGGAATGTTCCATTCGGCCTTTCTCCTTGTATCATCTCTGCTGCTTAAGTTCTGATGTCATTTGGCAAAAATCTCCTGCTGATAGCTGGACATGGTCATTAACACAGCTGGCCAACTTCATCTCAGAACAACACAACTATGGAAAATTGAGTCTGTACTTTTCAAAACACAAGAGCAAGGAGTTGCTTTGGCTGGATTTTTTATATGAGTCTTATCAGAAACTGTTAAAACTTTTTGAAAGAGAGACGATTAAGGCAAAGCCAGTTCTGTAAAACAACAAACTGCTTCTTAGAGCAAACATTAACAGCCGGGAGCCCAATCTCTTTTCCTGAGAGACCAGTAACGGAATTTGTTCCCTGGCTTGCCAGCATCTGATGAGATTATCTGACCAAAATGGTCCTTTTTCAAAGGGAAACATCTAAGGAGTTTGAAGAGACAGACAGGATGCAGCTCAGAGTTGAGGAAACAGCCAAAGTCTGCTTGGATGGGATAATGCTGATGCTAAATAGAAGGCAGAGGAGCAAACGGTTCTTCTGTTTCTCTTTTGTCAACCTTGAAAGAATACAGCACAGACAGATCATGTAAGACCAATGGGCTGGAGGTGGTGGGGGAGACATAAACATCACGCTATCCAAAACAACGTTCATTAGGTAAGCATTTACGGAGCTGTTTGTCAGATCCTGTCTGCTCTCAAGGAACTCAGGGTTGCGTAAGGATAAGAGACAAATAAACAAATATACTGCTATACAGTGTGATAAGCACAAAAGAGATAAGTCCATGGGGGCTGTCTGGAGGTGACACAGAGCAAGAGTATCTGGGAAGGTCTCCAGGAAGAGATGACAATCTGAACCAGATGCTGAAAGAGAAACAGGAGGCTTATAGGCAAGGGCATGGAGAAGCTTTCTAGGCACAGGGCGAGCATGTGTAAAGGCCCCGAGGTGTGGAGAGCACGTTTACTGTTGCTGGAGAAGACGGGCAACAGAGGAGGCTAGAGATCATGACTGGTTTTTTTAATGCTAGTTATTTATTTATTTTTTTGGCTGCACCGCATGGCATGTAGGGTCTTAGTTCCCTGACCCCAGATTGAACCTGTGCCCCCTGCAATGGAAGCGTGGAGTCTTAACCACTGGACCGCCAGGGAAGTCTCTTTATGCTACGTTGAAGCTACAGGTGGTCAATGAAGGGTGGTAACCAGAAGAGTGACACGCACAGACTGTGGCTTAGAAATATCACTTTGGCTGAAGTCTGCGAGATAAGTCACAAAAGGGTAAGGCCTGAGATCAGATCAGCTAGGAGGTAGCTGCAATAAACTAGATAAAAGATGATGAAGGTGTGATTTAAGGGCATCTTGTTTATTTTTTGAACTTCTGCTACTTTTGGGCTATGGGATGGCTCAGGTTCTCCAGAGTTGCTAGAAGCTTTTTAATGCTGGTTTTGTGTTGAGACAGAGCAGAGGAGGGACCACGGAATAATCTTGTCACCTTAAGTGCTGGTCTTCTTCTATAAGAAATCTGTGAAAACCCTGCAGGATGGGAGGGGGTCAGTCAGACGGTGAACGCTCGATGTAGGCAGGCGCTCTTTGGAAGGACAAAAAGGCCATAAAAGTAGGATGAAAACAAATAATATTCTAGTGACCTGCTTTTAGTAAACCTGATATGTAAAAATTACATCTCAATAAATATTTCACTCTATGCTAGGATATATTTCACTGACTCTAAGAGGCACTTTCTTCCCTCTGCATTTTAACATCTCGAAGTCAGGATGTGTCTTATAATTGATGTGGTAATAAAGAACTCTGTCAGTTTAATAGGCAGAGCGTTTTTCTTTTCTTTTTGGAATGGTACATAAAATAATGGCTATACAGTAATATAGTAAATGATACAAACTGTTGGAAACATCATGACCATCATATTTAAGAAAATATGTATAAATATATATTGTGTGTTGAGGCCAGGGTTGCAGATATAAGACCCTAACCAGCTGGCTGCAGGTCACACACTTTCACTCTCTCTATAAGAGAGACATATAAGATTTTGCCATTGGGGGATACACGATTCAATGGGTTATCATAAATTTTAAATGATTATGTGCTATAAGTTAGAAAGAAACATGGATACTTAGTAAAGCCATCACTACAGATAGTGCTGCTAGTGGTAAAGAGTCTGCCTGCCAGTGTAGGAGAGCCAAGAGACTCTGGTTCTATCCCTGGGTTGGGAAGAGCCCCCGGAGAAGGGAACGGCAACCCATTCCAGTCCTCTCGCCTGTAAAATCCCATGGACAGAGGAGCCTGGCAGGCTATAATCCATGGGGTCACAAAGGGTCAGACATGACTGAGCAACTGAGCACAGTGTGCAACAGAGAAGCAACTAGAGCCTACTCCACGTTAGTGGTGAGTTCTAGAGACATTTCTTACATAGCGAAGACATGATTTTTCAGAAAGTTTTCTGAAGTCAAATAAGTTTATAGCTCTATAAATTATACTACAAATGCATTTCACCCTAACTCATTTAAATAACATCTTATGTTCATAATGCTGAAATTAGTTCATCTAAGTATCAAATTAAGCACAATACAATTCTGACCACAAACAAACTGACATGAAATTAATTTTTTATACAATCTTGACATATGGTACATATTAAGAAAATTAATATAACAAACTTTATTACACACTTTAATGCAGGAAATATTTTAAAAGTCCTGAGGCCATAAAGTTTTACTCTAATAAGAAATTCATATCAATAAAAGTAAGTCTTCCACTTAGTTCACACCCTTTTTTGTTGTTGTTTTAGAGCAGTTTAATGGGCTAAGCAAAACTGAGGGGAAGATACAGAGATTTCCCACACACCACTGCCCCCACATTTGTATACACCCCAGCCAGAGCTGTCCATTTGTTACAACTGATGAACCTACACTGATGCATCCTGATCACCGTGAAGTCCATCGTTTGCATTAGGGCTCACTTTTGGTGTTGCGCATCCTGTGAGTGTGTGGACAAATGTGTAATAACCTATTATCTACGCTTATAGTATCATATGAAGTGTTTTAACTGCCCCTCAAATCCTCTGTGCTCCACCTATTCACCCTTCCCCATTTTCCCCAACACCTAGCAACCACTGATCTTTTTCCTCTCTTCATAATTTTTACAAGAGTTGTGTTTTTTTTTTTTTAATTGTATGTTTTTTTACTTTAGGCAATGGATGTAGTATGGTTTAAATTTCCTTTACCAAGAAGTTATTTTTCTTGTTAAAACTCCATTTCAGGGTTAATTCCCCCGAAAAGGTCTGAGTTCACACCCTTTTCGAACATTTTGAAGGAATTCCTTCAAGGAGAGCACTAGAATATGTGTGATAGTCATCACTATGATTGCGTGCTAAGCTGCTTCAGTCATGTCTGACTCTGCGACCCCACGGACTGCATGTAGCCCGCCAGGCTCCTCTGTCCATGGGATTTTCCAGGCTGAAACACTGGAGTGGATTGCCACGCCTTCCTCCAGGAGACCGTCTCGACCCAGGGATTGAAGCCAAGTCCCTTACGTCTCTTGCATTGGCAGGCGGCTGTTAGTCTGTAATTTCTGTCCACTGGCACCACTGGGCCGCTACTTCTGTTGCCCTCCACAGCGGTCACACACGCGTGGCTTGGAACGAGAGACTCTGGGGGGACGGCTGCGCTGTGCTGGGAGGCTGCACTGATGGGGCCTGAACCCTCACGCCCCTCCCACAGCTCCGGGTCTCAGGACGCCACGGCCGTTGTTCCCGGCCAGCCCCTTCCCCTCAGTATGTCCTCTGGCTTCCCTCAGGGTGGAGCCCCAGAGACAGCAGCTGTTTCCAGCTGCACATTTTCCTTTAATCTGTCACGGGCACTTAAGCTGCAGCTGCCTGGCATCTGCTCCCTTTGGCTCTGCAGAGGGAAGGATTGTTTGAGAAGCAAATTCCTGAGCTTTGGACCATTCCACACGGTGTTGAGGAAGCCATGAAACCCATGTAAGATTTTTGCCATTGTGGAAACATCCCAGTTCAATAGGTAATTATAAATTTGGAGTGAATTTAAGCATTTTCTTTGATTTTTAATAACATTCTGACCCAAACCAAAATGTATCCCCCTTCTTGTTTAGTAAAATATCCTCCCTAAATTGGCCATCTCAATGCTGGTCTCCTTCTCCTGGCAAATACGACACATATCTGTGGTGACACTACAGTTTTCACTGCCCTGGTTTCATAAAAACACAGAAAAGGTTACTAATGTTTTCCCAGATGTTCCAGTTTAGACTTGGGGGAAAGACAATAAACATTTCCTGCAAAGGCCACAAGGAAGATGCTTCTGTTTATGGAGTAATACCAAGCACTATAGAAACAGCTTTGCTACAGACGGAGAGAGACTACGCAGGGCTGTAACCTACAGCGGGCAGGGCCTTCATTTTGCATCCTGATGCCAACTGTTCTCATGACATATCAATTTAATCATGTCAGGTACCACTCACTTTACCATGGTACCATTTGGTTCATTAAGCTGGAGGTGTCGATAAAAATTCAACTTCTTAGTTTCTAACTACAGGGGAAATATTTATTCCTAACTACTACAAGGATCTCTCTCTCTCTCACACACATACATAAAGTCCACAACTATTTTCTGTTCTGGTTTGGCACACTGGAAGGAAACTTTCAGTCTTTTAAAATATTTGGAAACAAGAGCAGGGAAAGTTTTGTTTGAAAGAAGACTCTAGGGCTAATGGCATGGTGCATCCAAAGGGACAGAGGATTGAAAGAAGGAAACTGCCTGACTTTTTACTTTGGCTGAATTGGTCTCCAGTACAACAGCCATAAGACAGAGAGACTGCCAAAGACCTGGCAGAGAAAACACCGAGGAGTGAGACACAGAGTGTCTCCACACACACACAGGACATTCATGAGAGAAGAAAGAGCTGTCCACGAGAGGTACCTGTCTCTCCCCAGAGACTGTCAAAGCTGTTGATCTGTGCTCGCTCCACCTCCTCTTCATCTTTTTCTGGAAGATCAAGTAGGTAGGAGACAATCTGAAACAAGAAGTTGTGTCAGCTCGAAGTTCAGGTGGAAAACTATACACTGATACTGTGAACCTGTGAGGTTTGGGAGATATCTGGATAACCCAGGGCCACCCTCTTGCACACCACAGGAATCAGAACAATTTGTCCTCACAAAAAAATGCAAAGCTGCCAAGATGAGCATGCATTCTCCAGGTACAGTCTACATGTTTCCCTTGAATGCAATTAACTTATACAGCCCGTGATTTAAAAAAAATACATATTTATCACATTTGAGTTAAAAAAAAGCAATCCTTCTCCCTCCTAATAAAACTACCAGAAAAAAAATAAAACTAACAGAAAAAAAAATCAATAAGCAAAAACAAGAAAATAAATATGGAGAAAACTGAGGGCCTGTACTTTTTCAGAGTAGAGCTGTTATCTTCTTTTTTTTTCCCTCTTGGAATTACAAGGACTGTTTGGGGACCGTAAAAGGAGAATGTCTGCTAACAGCAAAGCCAAGTGACAGCTTTGTTTTCAGGACTCTGACTATAAGGAGCGCTAAACAACCTTCCACAGATAGTCAAAGTTCCAATTTTACTTAATATTCCCTTGGGGACATATCAGGTCAGTGGAAGAGGTGGCTGTCTCACTGAAGCATCCCATGCAGTGTGAACCAGCTTGTCCTGGCTAGTGAAAGCTGACTCTTGAATTTTCGGAGTTTTGCAAGCTGGTTGTTAAACAAAGATGTTTATTAAAAACTAAATAACAGGGAGGGATTTAAAAACAATTAAATAGCAATGATGGGAATTCCCTGGTGGCCCGGTGGTTA
Source organism: Bos indicus (assembly GCF_029378745.1). NCBI lineage: Eukaryota > Metazoa > Chordata > Mammalia > Artiodactyla > Bovidae > Bos > Bos indicus. Next base: position 48,972,637 of record NC_091778.1, on the reverse strand, counting down.
AGACTCTGCTCTCATTGCCAGGGCCCAGGTTTGATCCCTGGTCAGGGAACTAAGATCCCACAAACCAAGCAGCAGAGAAAAAAAAAAAAAAAAAATTAAATAATAATGAAAGAAATTACATCAGGTTAAAATATAAAACCTCATAACTTCCTAATTATTAAATTACATTTTACTATTATGTATGCTCATGAGGTTATTTATATTGACTGTGTCTGCATGGTGGCAGTTTTACATAAAGGTGTACTCCTGTGCATCTCTTTGAAACTCTGTGTTCAGTGTTGGTAGCTTGAAATCAGTCATGGTGGGGGTATTTGCTGCTGTTGTTCAGTTGCTAAATCGTGTCTGACGCTTTGTGACCCCATGGACTGCAGCATGCCAGGCTTCCCTGTCTTTCACTATCTCCTGGAGTTTGCTCAAATTCTATACTCTGGAAATTGGCAAATTCTGCAGATCAGGATTTGATTTAGTGCAAAAGCTCAAAGAGGTTCCAGTTTAATGAATATAATTTGTATGAGGGCAAAATGTAGTTTGACAGTGAATCACACACCAGATTTAAAGACAAAATTATTGGGAAAAGAGCAAACGGGTAGTTTCATTTATCAAACCACGGTTGAGTTGTAACCACAGGGTTGGGTGTGGATATAAATTTAGCAAAAATTGACAAAAGCATTCAATTAAGAGTATTACACAATTCATTATTATTTGTAAACTGTGTGTGACATGTTTTTTTATATCAGTAAATTTATAATAAATTTAAGTCTGTTTGTACACACACACACACACACACACAAAACATTCCTACTGCTCTCTACTCCCTTCTCCAAGGCTGGTTGTTAAACATTTCCTAGCACACTACCAATTCTACATATTGTGCCACTACAATACTTTTATTAATAAATAACTTGGCAAAAATACCATCTGCACAGTGTTTAACAGTTTACAAAGCACCTTTCATATCAACCTTATAAAAAAGAATTTATTAGAAAGCCTCTCTATACTGGTGGGAGACTAAGGTTCTAAGAGATGAGTTACATTGCCCAGAGCCCAGAGCCAACGTGGAGGAAAGCTGAGCTTCAAACCTGGTCCTTCTGATATTCCAACTCCCTATTCCACTCCACCCACCCGTGTGAACAAAGGTCAAGGAATAACCCCCCGCCCCCACCAGCCCAGTGTCATTGTTAAATAGGGGTGGAAGATGAGGAGGAATCAGATTAGATAATTCCCAAGGTCCTTTCCAACATCATTCTAGGTACCCTGGCATGTCCCTATTTCTCAGACCAATGACCAAAAAGCTACTTCATATTAACCTGGCAATTTTGTAATAAGGCAACTATTTTTTCCCTGGTTTCCTTCAAGACATAGCTTGAAAAAAAAAAAAACAACAACCCAAGCCTTACTGGCTGCTTTCTTACCTCAGTGTAACCCATGCTGGCTGCAGCGATGAGGGCTTGCTGGATGGCGTGGCTCTTCTTAAACACCCCCTGCTGCTGGCCCGCCATCGTCCAGTCACACTGAATGAGAAACTTGACGACCTCCAGATGACCTCGGAGTGCGGCATGGACCAGGGCGCACTGCCCATTCTTATCTAAGTGATCCACCTGCGGGAGGGGACAGAGAAACCTGTGTGAAAAAGCCTGGGGCTGTCTCCCAAGTCTTGTTTCATCCTCTCACTGCACAGGTCTGCACCACGAAGATTCACCCTCTCCCATATTCCTTGGACCACTTGCTGAGAAAATTCAGGTGATATTCTCTTACTCAGGCTAGATCTTCACTGAGCTACAACTCTGGTAGATGCTCCTCTGGGGAGACTCTCTTTGTATAACATCAGGCTTTTGTTTTCACATCAAAAGAAACCAAAAATATGCCCCAAACGACCCCAAACTTCAGCTTTGCTTTCCTGATGTACACTTTCCTTTGTCCTCAAATAGGTCTTTTCAGACTCAAATCTGAAAGGCTTATAAGCTGTACTGGCACAAAACACTGTCTTTGAAATCATGAAAGGGAAGAAAAACATCTTGAAGCTTAAATTTTTTGGTGTTCCAAAGAAGCAAAGTATCTCATATCATGAATCACACAGTTAACCACTAAGCTCTGGCAGATGCCACTTCTTTCTTCCAATGGGAGGGTGGAATCGCGACTATTTGGCCAAAATGGCTGGAGGGACTTGGAACTTAATGCTAGACTACGTTCCAGCAGCAGTTTTACAGTTGTGGTGTTGGTTACAGGTTTAGGCTGAAAGAGGAGCCTGATTAAGAACAAGCTACCAGAAGGTCCCTAGCCACAAGTCTCAATGGATGAACAGCCTCTCCTGGCAGGTGGGCAGGGTATGTTCCAGTGCTTACTGTTCCAGTGTTCAGGCTTCACTTGCTCCAGAGCAAGTGAAACCTAAGTTCTGTATCTGTTTCTCTCCAGCTTTAGCTCCATCCAGCCATTCAAAGATCAAATGTTTACTGAATGCCTACTGTGTGCAAGGAGCTCTTAATCCTTTTTCTAGATGAACAAAGTGAGGCTGAGAGAGGTCAAATGACTTGTCCAAGCCCTCATAGAAAGCAAGCGTCAATGCAGGCTTCGACCAGGTTGTGCTTGATGCCAAAGTTGACGATTTTGATGACTTGCCTCCTCTCTCTCATGGAAGCCAGACTGTAAGAGGTTAAAGAGCAGTAAGGAAGCGGTGGTAGCAAGCAGAGAGGACTCTTAGGACAGGTTCAGTGGATGTGGGCAGGAAGAAAAGGGACAGTGGTTTCTGGTTAGGAGACAGCAAAGTCTCTCTTTAGGGTTAGAGAAGACATTTGTAGGTTTGTAGAAACTGAGAAGAAAGGTAGCGTGAATTTAGAAAGAGAATGAAATGATGTTAGTGAAAGAGCAACATACTGAGATTAAAAAATATACGTGGGAAATTCCCTGATGGTCCAGTGGTTAGGACTCCACACTTCCACTGCAGGGGTCACAGGTTCAATTCCTGGTTGGAGAACGAACATCCCAAAAGCCTTGTGGTGCAGCCTATGTGTGTGTGTATATGTGTGTATAAGTGTATATGTGTATATATATGTGTATGTGTATATGTATACAGGAGGCAATAATTTTGAAAAGGAAGGCAAACACTTCCTTCTCTGAGGCAGAAGTAAAAGTTTGTAAGGATTAACAGAGTTTTGAGATAGAGGCACTGTGAGACAAACACAATCTTGGTACTTGTTGGAGGGCAAAAGAGTTTTGACGGGGTCTCAAGAAGATCATAGATGATTTCTGTATCTTCTCTGGGAAAATGAGAAATAAATAAAACGATAGCTGAGCAACAAGAAAGACCTAGCTGAGATTAGAATATGAATTTATAGCAATAATAATAAGGTCCAGTTATCATGCTGCTTCTAGAGGTGTTTATCCAAATGACTAGGACATTCTAGGTGGACCATTTCTGTGTCACAGTTAGCATTTACAGCTCAGGGATTTCACTGAGGTCCCCGGGTCCCAGCTCTCGAGAGTCTTGGGAGAGAGACCCAGTTCTCCCTGGTGAGAACACCAGACACCTCAGAACGAGGTATGCTGTTGTTCAGTTGCTAAGTCGTGTCTGACTCTTTGCGACCCCGTGGACTGCAGCATGCCAGGCTTCCCAGTCCTTCACTATCTCCTGGAGTTTGCTCAAGTTCATGTCTATTGAGTCGGTGATGCTATCTGGCTATCTCATCCTCTGCCGCCCTCTTCTCCTTTTGCCTTCAATCTTTCCCAGGTTTTTTCCAATGAGTCGGCTCTTCGCATCAAGTGGCCAAAGTATTGGTGCTTCAGCTATAGCATCAGTCCTTCCAATGAATAGTCAGGGTTGCATATTATTTACAGTTCACTGCAAATCCACCAAAATCCTCAGTTTATTTTCAGAATGGAAATAAAATGTTCTACAGAAGTCTACATTTTTGAGACCAGCATTTCTCCTTTTTTAAAAAACACTTATTTTTTAAATTTTATTTTTGCTGTGCCGGGTCCTCACTGCTGTGTGGGCTCTTCTCTAGTTGTGGCGAGAGCAGGGGCCGTTCTTTAGTTTTTGGTGCCTGGGCTTCTCACTGCGGTGACTTCTCTTATTATGGAGCAGGGCGCACGGGCTTCAGCAGTTGCAACACACAGGCTCAGTGGTTATGATTCCCAGGCTCCAGGGCACAAGCTCAGTAGTTGTCGCACACGGGCTTAGGGGCTCTGCAGCATGTGGGATCTTCCCGGACTGGGGATTGAACCCGTGTCTCCTGTATTGGCAGGTGGATTCTTCACCACTGAGCTACCAGGGAAGCCCCCCGGTATTTTTTTTTTTCCATCAATATTTTGAAATTGAGTTTTATCATATCAGTGGCTCTTGAGGTACTATAAAGCAAATATATTTTAAAGAAATGTTTTGAGAGAATTAAAATACACTAACAGAAACACTTGTGAGTGCTTCTGGTCAGTCATCTCAGACGTCTACAGGGGTGTCTTCAAGGCTAGATGAGGGCGCCTGGTCTCTGCTCTTATGTCCACGACTAACATGAAAGGTTGAGAGTTCACAGGCGCCATTCAGATCAGACCTCACAGTGCAGTCTCCTTGCTCCCCCACTCCTCTTTCCTCACTCTGAGCTCAGGAGAGAATTTCTTGGTTGTGAGCTAGGGACTTTTTGTGGCTGCTGATAAATGCAGTTTCCTAAGTACCTCTCAAAAGTTTTAGAACTGTGTCCAGAAGCAGCCTGGAACTGGCCCAGGGCAAGCAGGCAAACAGGAGGATGTAATCAGAGCCAGTTCTTCCTTTGATCTGCTTCCTAATAGGATCTGATGTATATTCTACCTACACTCATGAGGCAACGCAGGAGATAAGGACGAGTCTAAGACGGGAAGAAAGACACAGGGAAGGAAGAACAAGTGCCGGGCAGCCGTTACCTTGGCCCGTTTCTTGCACAGCAGCACTACGATGCTCAGGAAGCCTGCCGCCGCGGCATAGCCCAGGGGAGTCAGGCCACTTTCAGAGGAGGCATCCACGTTGGCCCCAAACTCCAAGAGCAGGGCCACCATTTCTGTGTAACCAAGATGAGACTGGACACACAGAATTGGAGCATTATTCAAAACTTCTGTCCGGTAATTAATGTTGGCACCTCCCAAAATCAGCAGTCGGCTGACCTAGTCATAAGAAAACAAACGGAAACGATACTCACATAAATATCAGTTATATCCTATCAGTCATCTTTTCTTAAGTCATCTGCACGCATGCATGCTGAGTTGCTTCAGTTGTGTCCAATTCTTTGGGACCCTACAGACCACAGCCCACAAGACTCCTCTGTCTGTGGGATTCTCCGGGCAAGAACACGGGAGCGAGTTGCCATGTATTCCCCTCCGGGGACTCTTCCCGACCCAGGGATTGAACGTGCACCTTTTACATCTCCTGCATTGGCAGGCAGGTTCTTTACCACTAGCACCACCTGGGAAGCTTTAAGTCACCCTCGATAAGGGCCCAGAAACACCGAGTAACTTCTTTATTTTAAAATCTTCATTTGTTCCTTTTTTAATACCTTGCCTTTGGAAAGGGATGTGAAACGTCTCCTTTATACAAACTACCCAGGAACTAGAGCAAACACCACCCATACTGTAGTGCAGTCTCCACTGAGTGAACTGTTGGTCAGAAAAACTTCTACTGAAACAAAAGTGATCTAAGAATGTTTTACTCCCTAGAAGGAGCAGGAGTTAGTCTATAAATCAGACTCATCTTATAGAAGATCAACAGGTTTGATTTTCAATTCACAGAATAAAATGTAACAATTTAAAATATATCAAACTATTAATAAAAGGTTAGTTAACAGGAGAGTCAAAGATCAATCAAATAACTCCTAAATGTGCCCTGAGTTCTATGTTTTCATAGTTAATTCTTCAATCTGTCTGTAACTTAGATGCACTTACCTTTATATTTGGCGTGTAGAGATTTCGTAAAGATGCCAACGCCATGGACAGACCTTCTGTGCTGTAGGAGATCCAGAGGCCTTGGAGGATGGAGGATGATACGCCAACTTTTTTACTCAAACCCTGAAAAAGAAACAGGGACACAGTTAAGTGATCAGCCCAGCTAAAAAGTACCCTCGGCAGTAAGTTAGGAGCCTTTACGTTTGTGGTACTAACAAATGAAAACAGTGTCTTGCTCTAACGACATCCGGCATAACAGAGCCAGTCCACTGAGGGGGACAGACTGGTCCTGGAGGAACAAGCTAACTAAACTGTTTCTACCTCGGCAGTCTCTGACAACAAACCTACTCAATACCTCTCTCTTCTTTTTAAAAAAATATTTATTAATTTTGGCTGGGCTGGGTCTTTGCTGCTACAAAGGCTTTCTCTAGTTGCGGCGAGCTGGGGCTACTCTCCAATTGTGGAACTCAGGCTTCTCACTGTGGTGCCTTCTCTAGCTGCGGAGTGCGGCCGTAGTTGCTCTGCATCATGTGGGATCTTCCTGGACCAGGGATAGAACCCATGTCCCCTGCACTGGCAGGTAGATTCTTAATCTGGACCACCAGGGAAGTCCATCAGGTTTATTTTTAAGGTGATGAAAATAATAGTGGTAATAATTAATAGTGGTAATAATTAAACACGACTGAGCGACTGAACTGAACTGATAAATATACCAAATATCCTGAATTACAGGCCCTCAACCTTATATTTTTAAGGTAATTAATGACCTTATGCAATTGATAATCATATGCAATTCTTCATGAACAAAGATAAAATAAGGGAAATTTAAAACTAACTGGAAAGAAATATAAAGTGGACTGTATGTTACTGCTGATTGGCGGTTCTAAGTGATACTGATCATAAGCACTGAGTCTGTCTTTGCCTTTTCATGACCCTCAGCTGATAGGAACTGAGAATTCTAGCAGCCTGGGAGAAGCTACAGTTGATCGGTAGGGAGCACTCTGCATGTGCAGGACCCTGAAAAGTGCAGCATTAGGAAAACCACGGTCCAAGTCCACATTCTTCAGCTTACAGTCGTGTCATCACCACACGTTATACGCCCCAGGGAGCCAGTCATATCTCAGGCGACCATGTCGTCTGCAGCACAATAAGATAACGCTGTGTCAATGACAGAGCGTGTGGTTTAAGTGTGGGTCTCCAGGACAGGCTGGTGGCTGCCAGGAAGGAGGGGGCTGAGGGGACGATGAAGTGGGTAAAGGGATCCGGAGGTACAAACTTCCACTTAAAAAATAAGTAAACATTGTTTTCCATGTATTGGATAGTCACATGGGACCAAATGAAATTTCGTATCATTTATCTGTTTCATGTGGTATTTATTTTAGGGTGCAGGGCATACAGACAGGCATCGACTTCTTTGCCTCTGATCCCAGGCAGAAGGTGATGCTAAAAGCTTAAGTGATTAAAGTCATGATGCTTCATACTGAAGCTATTTCCCCATCTAACTGAAGGATAATCACCTCAGAGTCTGTAGAGGTGGCAGGCACTGTTTGGTCCACTTGAAGATGGAATGAGACACCTTGCCTGTTAAAATAGTCTCACTCTGCTCCCATTAAGTAAGGTCACTGGGTAAGGTCATTTTTGGGTACAGTGATTTGTTAGAAAGACAGTTATGATTCAAATATAGGGCTTGCCACTGTGGGCTTCACTTCTGTCCATCTGATGAAAAGCCTTCCCCAGCTATGTGCTTATATGCTGGGGAGAATTCGTTAGGCTCTTAAAGTTGCCCCTCATGCTGTTTTCTCTCTGAAGAGAACTGTTTTATCTTTAATAGTATCTCTTGGGGGAAGTCCAAGCCAGAAGATTATTTAAGATTCCTGAATTTCCCAGTCCAGAGGCAGCAGAAGTGGTCTGAAGAGACTGGGATTGGAGGTGGCAGATGCACTAGCCAACTGCAGACTAGAAAAACCAGGAGAACAAGTTTCTTCCTCAACTTCTGTGCTCTGTTCCCCAACTGCTATCTAGACCATAAATTCCTTGAGATTAGGGGCTGTATTCTTTTGGGTTTTGTATCCCTAGTACAATGCCTCAGCAAGCACTGAGTAAACAAACAAATGCATACAAGCACCAACAGACAGATACGTGCCCTTGTCTGGGATCTCCATCCCAGCTGTGTGGATGCTGGGAGGGAGAAAGCCCGTGCTTAAGAGTTCTTAAAAGTTTTGAAACGACCGGGCAAAAAACTGGGATTATAATTTCAAAAGAGAATGGGGAAAGTAGTTTAAAGGAAGGTTACGGTTGGTTCTAGAGAAAGAGTTTGAAATGCACAGCACCAGGGATATTAAAATCATAATGATAAGAACGTGGAAAGAGTAACTGCTCTCAGAGACTTGAAAAACACTGTAAAACCTGTAACTAATGCTTTATGACTATTCTCAGCAGATGGCAGGTCACAGGACAGTGGTTCCCAGCCTTTTTGGCACCAGGGGTTGGTTTTGGGGAAGACAATTTTTCCAATGACTGAGGTGGGGAGAATGGTTGCAGGGTGATTCAAGCACATTAAATTTATTGTACACTTTATTTCTATTATTATTATAATATCAGCTCTACCTCAGATCATCAGGCATTAGATCCCAGAGGTTGCGGACCTCTGATGTATGACGTATACACGACTATAAGCTTCTTACCTAAACAATTGTATGTGTACATTTCCTAGAAAGCCTAGCAATCCATTGAACTGGGAGATGATAAATGTGGTTTTCTTTCCAAAGTCTTAGGGAGGAACAGGCCAGACATTTTAGGAGATGGACCAATTCTGCAACAAACTAATTTCAGAAAGCAGGGACCACACTGACATAGCGGGCAGCTTCATACACACAGTGTTACGGCGCCTGCTGGAAATGGAAAGAAAAACGCCCCCAACTTCTTTAATTACCTTAAAAATGTGTGCTTTGAGGATGTGATGTCCCAGTTCAATTGTCTGCTGTCGGTTTAGTTTTCCCTCTTGGCGGGAAAACCAGAAGGCAAGTAATGTGTGACCACTCCTGCAAAGAGAGAGACTCATCTTAGGAAATTTAATGCTCCAACTCTCCTGCGGGTGGAGGACTGTGCACGTCGAGCCACACCGCCAGTGAAACTCCATCTTGTTCACCCAACTTCTTAGGGAAGGGCACCCGCTCCTGGGCAAGAAATGGTACGGAAAGGCTCCGAGCTTTTCCTGGTCTTTTACCCACATCACATGTGTGAATATCACAAAATGTCACTTCTAGTTGGCTTACACCCTTCCCACACACAGATGGCATTAAAAGACCCACTTTTATTTTCCGGCTCTGTCAACTTCTCTTATTTCACCCATGCTTTAAATGTCAGTGTTGCTTCCTTGGGATCTTGTTTTTGGTCCCAGTCTGTCCTCTGGATTAGCTCATCCATCCTCAGAGCCTTTGCCACTACCTAAACCCTTTACCTTTCCCTCTATCTAGACGTCTCAGCTTTAGCTCAATATACATCCAACTGCCTACTGGATTCTCTACCTAGAGGTCCAACAGCACCTTCAACTCAATGTGTCCCAAACTGCACTAAAAACCTCCTCAAGGGAAGTCTACTCTGATCAGCCTCTACCAAGCCTCTATTCTTTCTCTTTAGCATTTTTTTTTCCTCCAGCTGAGAAGGGCGTACTCTCTCTGGTGCTACATCGTAGGCTGTATATGCCTTTAGTACAGGATCTACCACATGGCTACAAGCTCTCTCCTGTACTAGACTGTAGCCTTCCTGATGGCAATCATTCCTGGCCCCCATCTGCTTGCCAACACATCTCCAATCTGTTCATGAAACAGAAAACCCTTCTCTCTGCCTCTGCACATTGTCTTATCTGCCCACGATGCTCAGAAATGCCACAGGCCTCTTGGAATCACACACTCAGCTTTGTCTGAAGCTTGGTCTGAAGACCAAGCCAACAGAGAGGCTAAGCTAAGAGAACTGTCAAAAAATAGAGCCTAGGTCCTAACTGTATAGCTTCCAATGCTAATTTTGGACTCCTTGTTATATGAAGTGATAAGTTTCTTTACTGCTTAATCCATTTGAGTTGATGTTTTCTATTTCTTCCAGCTTAAAGTGTCCTAATGATATACTCTTTTAAGTGTGAGTGTATTAATATATGTGTATATATGTAAAGTATATGTATAAATACAGGGTTGTATATCTCTTTTTATTTACATTTATGACAGAAATCTCGAGTTGTTTATGCTCTCCACAGTGCCAAACATGGTGTATGGCACATAAAAATTCTCAATAAAATTTTCACAAAGCAAGATTAGACATTAAACAAAGGACACTGGGTCACTTCTGGGTTCTGCCCTCTTACCACCCTGCTACAGTCTGTAGGAACTGTGACACTGCAGAGTAACCACTGTCCCTCTGCTTCCCATCAGCTGAGCAGTCAGCAGAGTTCTGTGTCCACTGACAACCTAGCTCTTTGACTTGTTTCACTTGGGAGCGCCACAAAGGAGGGAAATCAAACTGTGATTTCAGGTTCAAGCCCAACGAATTCATCAAACAGAAGGAAAAACAGCCAGTGAATTTTTTTTGGTGACATCTACTTGAGAGGGGGCCCAAATGTCTACTGGAAGATTTTCTCTCACAGTTAACATTGGCTATGCTGCCAGGTTTAACATTTGAAGATGCCTAAAACTGAAGTCTGAAAAAATAAACAAGTCCTTCCTTTCTTCCTTTATAAATAAAGTTTCAGTAAAGAACCTGGAGAACAGAAGATGAGACAGCCCCCATCTTACTTAGGTGGGATTCCCTGGTGGTACAGATGGTAAAGAATCTGCTTGCAATGCAGGAGACCTGGGTTCAGTCCCTGGGTGGGGAAGATCCCCTGGAAAAGGGAAAGGCTACCCACTTAGGTGGGAATCATCCTATAAAGCTTTAAAAAGAAATTCTACCATGTTCTAATCTTTGGCTTCATAGAATTTCTGGATTCTAGTGGATACCAGGTCATCTTATTTGATTAGATAAGACTGACCATAAAGGAAAGAGAGCTACTTCATTGAGAGACTGTCTCAGACAACTGTATCCTGCATGGAGTCATCAGTGTCATCTGAAGGTGAAAATGTGAAAGTGAAAGTCGCTCAGTCGTGTCCGACTCTTTACAACCCCATGGACTATGCAGTCCATGGAATTTTCCAGGCCAGAATACTGGAGTGGGTAGCCGTTCCCTTCTCCAGGGGATCTTCCCAACCCAGGGATCGAACCCAGGTCTCCCACATTGCAGGCAGATTCTTTACCAGTTGAGCCACCAGGGAAGCCCAAGAACACTGGAGTGGGTAGCCTATCCCTTCTCCAGAGGATCTTCCTGACCCAGGAATCAAACCAAGGTCTCCTGCATTGCAGGTGGATTCTTTACCAGCTGAGTCACCAGGGAAGCCCGTCATCTGAAGGCATGAGCCTGGAATTGTTTTGCACTCACAAAATCCAGAAATTGCTATTGAACGTTTACATAGCCCTTGAAAGCCCAATGTAGTTCATAGGCTTTTTTAACAGAAGTTAATGAGAACCATTTATAAAAGAGCCCTAACTTGAGTTCTCAAAATCCTATCTGGTTATTAACAATGAAATGACTGCAGCCTCCCTGGTATAAGAATTAAATGACTCATCTCTGACTGTCCATAGAGACAAGAACTCCTGGCACAGGCCTCTGATCCATCATTATGCTTCAGGGCATTAAGGAGAATCCACACCTATGAGGATTAAGGAGAAAGCTCAGGACAAGGACACGAAGTGTCAGGTAGACACAGACCTGACTCTGCCCCAGCGCTTCCACTTTACTACCGTGACTAAGACACCCTGGGAAGATGCTTCTGCCTCTTTCCAGCATGCATTTCAGCCACCCACAGGACAGTGCTTGCTTTTGTTATGGTTGACCAAACACCGAGGAGAAACGGCAAGCCACACAGGTCAAGGAAAAGATGATGACAACTGTAGTTTCCTTCTTTCTGGATACAAGCTGTTGTATTATTCATGAAAGAATGATTCCGATCAGTTTACTGGACTCAAAGCTTATGGTGTTGAGGACATGAAGGGTAAAACAGCAATTTCCGTTACGTGCTGGCATTCCCATTCGTACCTTTCTGTTCTGACGAACTACGATGCCACTGGCTGACCCAGTCTGCATGGGTCTATATGTGGGCTTGTCTACATTCATTTCTATTTTTCTTATTATCTGCTCACTCCTGAGCCCTATTACTTTTGACTTCTAGACTCACTATTCTCTAAGATCACCAGCAGCCTCTTAATTGGTTTTCCTTTTGCCTTTGATCTTTTGTTTTTCCTCTTTTTTTCTTCTCCATCCAGCATTAGGTCTTATGGACTATTTCCCTTGAAACAGTCTCTCCTCTTGACATCTAAGACACTACCCTGGCACTTTTCTCCCACTTTCCTTCGGTTACATAACCTCTTTGCTCTATTCCCCATTTACTCATCTTTCAGGGGCAGCCCTCACCTCGACTCCCGGCTTCGGCTCTCATTGCAATGACATCGCAGCACTGAGATTTACTCTGCTTCTCTAGCTGCCTGCAGATCCCCTCTACCTCCAAATGACCTGTCAAACGATGGCTGTTTGAAGTTGAAGATTTCCCTTAAAACCAAATCCCCTTAAGACTTATTAAAAAATAAAAACCACCTCCAGTTGCTCAGGCGTGACACCAGGCAGCTGTTTTCTCCTCCTTGTACATCATCTCTCATGGATAACTGCAAGAGCTTCACTCTTGCCACTGCCTCCTCCCCGGCTCATACCACTATCTATCCAGCAGAAACCTGATCAAATTTCTCTTCAAAATCCTTCAATGGCTCTATATTTCCTCCTATACATAATCTAAACTCTAAATTGTAAATCTAAACATGGTATTCAAAGCCTCCCCACAATCTGTCCCTTATCCGTTTCTTCACCTCCTAACCTTGTACTTCTAATTCCAGATGGAGTATAGAGTTTTGAACGTGCTTTCCCTCTGCCTGTAATTCATCAGGCAAACTACTTCCCAGTCTTCCAGCCTCGGTTCACAGCGTCTTCTCTGGTGCCCCCAGATGGGGCCAGCGGTTCTTTCCTTTAGGCTCTGCTGTATCTGGCACGCAGCTCCACCGCCGCACGGGGTACACCACGCACTGTGCGTGTCTGCGCATGAGTCTTCCTGCCAGACTCTACTCAGGACAGAGCCATGCTTTCTCACATATGTTCTCTGAGCTAACAAGAGTCCATACTTGCAGAATGAATAAAGGTCCCTTTTGTACAAATATACATTTGTACACTACCTACGGTTTCCACAATTACTACAGCACTTATTTAGATTCGCTCGTGCACGTTTATTATGGGCATAGGCATGAACATTACTAACGTGGTAGACTGACTGAGACTCAGCAAGACTGAAGAACAGACTCCAGCTCACCTGGCTAGGATACAAAGAGAGGAGAGTCCAAGGTCTTCTGAAACCTTGTTCCACTGCCACACTGATCAGATTAAAACGTAAAGAATAGTATGTTCATTTTTATAGCACACAATCTGAATTCTTACAATCAAAATTGGCAACTGTTAATTTTGACATTTTTCGATTAGCATTTTTGGGAGACAGCAGTTAAGAAATAGAGACAGCCCTAGTCTTTGTGACATTTTAAGTATGACTGAACACAACCGTGTTTCCCCCTATAATTACAGATGATGGTGATAAAAACTGACTCTCATGTGAGCTTATACATGGTTATAAAGACCAGTGGGCGGTGGCCATGGTGAGGGTAGAAGTATTAGGATTTCCACATAGTTTCTATAATGAGGTCACTTTGTGATTCAGTCACCTTGCAGACTCCTTATCTGCATTCACAACATTGCTTCCTTATCCCTGAAATAAAGTCCAATTCCAGTTCTGTCGCTTTCAAGCTTTCAGCAGTGGACAAGCTTTCTAACCTCTTTGAAAGACAGGGAGAGTAACACCTCTCTCTCAGGACTGGGGTGGGAATTAAGTAAGAGATATTAGGTAAATGTATTTTGTATTTCTTTTATATCCTCCGTAGTCACTAGCATAGTGCTAAACTAAAGGAATGAACAGCAATCACAGAAGACTTAAAACATGTAGGAGGATGACTGTGTGCTCAGAGTTTTAATGTGTACAGCATGGTGAAACGTGATACCCTAACCTTAGCTCCAATCTTTGCCCTTCCACTAACCTCATTGTAACTTTACAGCCAGAAGGGAAGCCCATGGATCAGGGGAAAATGATTGGGGATGGGTGCCATTCACAGTTAGCTGTGGAGGAAAACCTGGTATTGTCAATTCAGGCAGAGAATGGGGACAAGAACAGAGCTAACCAGATCCTAAGAAGTAAGGTAAAAGTTAAGCTAACAGGAGGAATATGAATTTCTCATGTCCATCAGAGATTTTCAGAAGGATATAAGCCTTACATTCAAGATAGATTTGGACATATTTTAGGAGAGAATCAATCACATGTCAGAGTTGAAGATTCCTCCCCCAGCATTCTCTTCTCTTCTCTCTCCCAACAAAAGGCAGGGAAGGTCGTACCCAGCATAACACAGGGTAGATCCAATCTCAATTCCAGCTGCAGGCTTCAGCGGTCCCTTGACATGGAATTATCAGAGACAAGTGATAGTCACCCTTGAACAACTACAGATGATAAGACAATGAGGAGCTGCTCTTACCTGATGCCCCAGTACCTCAAAGAATTCAGAGCTGTGGCGTCTCTCAGGCAACGCTTTCTAAGGCAAGAAGCAACATCCTTACCCTCCACCCATTTACTAGTTTGGAAGTTGCCTAACAGTTATTATACAACTGTTTTAGTTTTATACAACTATAAAACATACAGTGGTGCTAAGTTTGTTTTTCTAATAGATTTTCACTTAGCAACCCTGAAAGTTAGTGATCTTAAAGTCTCTACCTGTAGTACTAACAAATGTACTCAAATATCTCCAGCATGTATGGGTCCTCCATTGTTCTAGTCAGAGTCACTTAACGTGTGGTCACAGATGTCATCAGCTCCTGGGAGAGCAAACTCAATATACAACACTTCAGCATTTCAGAGAAACAACACTTAAGTGTTCTGATATTCTTCTGTGTGGTGCTAGGATGTGATAAAGTGGAACAGGGACAGCCAGCTGGCAAGGAACTATGTACAATCTAAAGCCTGTCCTAGCTATCTTACAGTGTGGGCTGAAATGACACGTGCTGCTGTGGAATGTCTTTATGTTATAGAGGTACATGTGGGAATTATTTAGGGAGACCTAGTGAGATTAGAATTACTGGGCAGAGATGGATACCTGTCTACAAAAGGTCTGTGCTCCTGTCCACAGTCAAGGGTGATGGTGGGAAGCAGTTACTTTGCCAGGGACCTTGCGTTCACATTCGAGTGGGGTCAGGTGACCGAGTTCTGGCTAATGGAACATAGGCAGAAATTATATTCATCACATCAGACCTAGCGCAGAAAAATCTTCATCTTTGATTTCACAATCTTATTACTTTCTCTTGTTTCTGTAATATTACTCTTGTAAATTATTACTTGGCTCACCATTTTCTTTTAGTGTTTAAATATACCTATTCTGAAATGAACCTACTTATGAAACAGAAGATCCCCCAGAGGAGGGCATGGCAACCCACTCCAGTATTCTTGCCTGGAGAATCCCACGGAGAGTGAAGCCTGGTGGGTCCTTAGGGTAACAAAGAGTCGGACATGACTAAAGTGACTTAGCACACATGCCACGAAACAGACTTACGGACATAGAGAACATACTGTGGTTGCCAGTGGGAAGAGGCTGGTGAACAGACAGAGTGAAAGGCTGGGGTTCAAAGATGCAAGCTAATGCACACAGAATGGATATGCAACAAGGGCCTGCTGTATAGCACAGGGAACTATACTTAATATCCTATGATAAACCATAATGGAAAAGACTACAAAAACGAATGTATATTTATTTGTATAACTGAATCACTTGGCTGTACAGCAGAAATTAACACAACACTGTAAAACAATTATACTTCAGTTAAAAAAAAAACACCTGTTCTGTTTTCATGCATCCAAACTTTCTGCTTTATACCCTTAACCTGGATGACCCTGTTAAGTTATTATGGCTTCTACTGTCAGTTACTTGCTGGTAACTCCTCAGTCCATAACCTCATGCCTTCAGCTTTCTCTTTTCCTGTTCTCCAAGGTCATATTTCTACATACATTTGTGCATCCTCTCCTGGAGGCAATTCATTATAACCATGTCCAAAATAGGGCTCACCTCTCTCCAGAAGCCTGCTCTTCCTCCTGCCTTCACTCACGCTAGAAGTCTTCCCCCATTCAGAATGCTCTATGTCCATCAGCAGCTTCACTATTTTCCATCATCCAAGATAAGTTCTGAAATCATTTTTGATTCTTCCACCCTTACCTCCCATACACAAAAAAAGAACAGGTGCTTTTGAGTATCTCTAAAATGTCTACGCAGCTCTCTGTTCTCACATTGCAGTCTTATTATTTCTCAGCTAGACTATTGTTCTAGACCTGTGACTAGTTCCCCTGACTGCAGTCTCTCCTTCAACCCATCTTCCATACACTGCTTGTCAGAGCTATTTTGCACTTGATCAGACTTATCTGATCAGTCTCTTCTTTTCTCAAAAATTAGAGAGACTCTCTGTTATCTACAGAATAAACTGAGAAGTCTTAAACTTTTTAGACTTTTTTCCTAGTGACACTTCCTATCATTCTCTGACTGCATGTCTTGTTTTCTAGTTATGGCTTCTCATAATTCCTCAAGGGCACTTAATGTCTTCAACTTGCTTTTCCTCCTGCCACTCTGCTCTCTAGCCTCCCTAGAGTGTTCTCCTGCTCCTCTGCAGCTAAACGGGATCAACTCATCCTTCAAGGCTGAACTTGACTGTTACTTGCTCTGAAAAAGTATTTTCTCTCTTTAAAAAAAAAAAGTATTTGGCTGCATCGGGTCTTAGTTGCAGCACATGGGATCTTCACTGCATTGTGCAGGACCTTTGGTTGCGGCTCTTGAACTCTCTAGTTGTGGTGTGGGCTCCAGGGTGCATGGGCTCCAAAGCTGCACTGCAGCATCTGGGATCTTAGTTCTCGGAACAGCGACTGAATCCATGTCCCCTGCATTCCAAGGTGGATCTTAACCACAGGGCCACCAGGGTAGTCCCTGAAAAGCATTTTCTCTTTGTCTAGGTTCCTACGGTACTTTGTACTGTGGCACGTTATTGGTTGCTATGTAGCTGACCTTCCTTGGTAATGGCTTTAGTGTCAAGGGGTATGTTAATTACCTAAGTTTCTCTAGTGTATAGCACAGTCTTTGGTGTCCAGTAAAGTTCAATAAATGTTTCATGAAAATATAGATGGGTTTGAGGAAGAGCAACACAAGGACTTCCAGATCCATTTTCTAATTCACTACTCAATTCAGCCTTGAATTTGCGGGCATCTCTGTTGCCACTGATCAACTGTGAAATGAATGTGACTATGACTCAAATATTGAGAACAGACTGACAATCCTGATCTTTTTCATCTCTCATCTTAAAAATTCTGCCTGCAGTTAAATCTGGGGGTTGACGCTTTACAGTCAGTTGGCCTGTTGCAAATGGCACCCACATCTTTACAAAAACGCTTGCTTCCATCTTCAGCGTATTAGTTAGTAACTGCCCTGGCATGCTCTTTTCATGGCTTTCTCGTGGAACTGGAATACAAAATCCATTTCTAGTCAGCTTGTCTTGCTGTAGCATATTCAAGGTGGGAATGAAGGAGCTGATGGGAAGTAGGAGACTAGAAGTATGCCCTAGATGTACCTTTATAGAAATGGGTGGAACGACATTATTTCTTTTTAAACATAGAACTCAGCTAGAAATCCGCTGCTTTTTCCCTGTTGGCCTCACAGTTTCCTAATGTCCTTCTTTCCGCTAAGGCAGCACTGGCCCTAGGAGAAGGGACTCTTCTCTGCCTGTCCTCTGCCAATGAAGTCTTCAGGCAGTTGGCAGGGCTTATAAGGCAGAAGAGTTATAACTTCATCAAACTGTCACAGTTTGAAACACCAACAATAGGCATAGGAAGATCAATCAGTTCTTTGTTCTCCACGTTCCTCAGTTCTTTGTTTGTACCTCTAGTACAGCACTCTGTCTTAAATTATAGCTGGTTATAAATGTGTTTGTTAAAACCACTAACCTGTAAGTCCTGGTAGACAGATCTATCTTACTCATATGTGTATCCCCTGCAGTGCTTAACATAGAGCTTTGAATATATTACTTAATACATGTTCACTGGACGTATGCTGACGTGCACGTCTTTGTTTTCTCCTGATGCATGGCAACAGAATAAACAAGACGTATTCTATTGAACTGTGTGAAGAGTTTATCAAATTTTTTAAATAAAATGAGTAGCATGTATATGGGGAAACAGTGGAAACAGTGGAAACAGTGGCAGACTTCATTTTTTAGGCTTCAAAATCACTGCATATGGTGACTGCAGCCATGAAATTAAAAGATGCTTACTCCTTGGAAGGAAAGTTATGACCAACCTAGACAGCAGATTAAAAAGCAGAGACATTACTTTGCCAACAAAGGTCTGTCTAGTCAAGGCTATGGTTTTCCCAGTAGTTATGTATGGATGTGAGAGTTGGACTATAAAGAAAGCTGAGCGTCAAAGAATTGATGCATTTGAACTGTGGTGTTGGAGAAGACTCTTGAGAGTCCCTTGGACTGCAAGGAGATCCAACCAGTCCATCCTAAAGGAGATCAGTCTTGGGTGTTCATTGGAAGGAATGATATTGAAGTTGAAACTCCAGTACTTTGGCCACCTGATGTGAAGAGCTGACTCATCTGAAAAGACCCTGATGCTGGGAAAGATCAAAGGTGGGAGGAAAAGGGGACGACAGAGGATGAGATGGCTGGATTGCATCACCGACTCAATGTACATGAATTTGGGTCAACTCTGGGAGTTGGCCATGGACAGGGAGGCCTGGTGTGCTGCAGTCCATGGGGTCGCAAAGAGTCAGACACGACTGAGCTACTGAACTGAACTGATCACTTCTTTGTTCACTCATTAATTCATTGTTAAACAATATATTTACTGAGTGCTGACTGTGTGCCAGGAACTCTATCAATCATTAGGAAGACCAAGGTGAGCATGATAGGAAGGTTCTTGTCCTCATGGAGCTCACTCACATTCTAGAAGGGAAAGTGGACAGTAAACAAGTATTCACAGATAATACATTGATAAAAGATTAAAAGTAAGAAGATTGCTATGACCAGTAAAGCCAGGAAGGACTTTCTTAGATAAGTGACATGAGGAAGTCTCAGGAGGTGGCTGTTAGGCTGAGACCGGAAGGAGTGAGAGATTATGCTGTGTGATGACAGAGGGAAAGCATGCTCCAGACGGAGGGACCTATTAAGTGCAAAGAATCAGGAGTAGAAGAGAGCTTAGCAAATTCTAGGAACTGGCACATGATCATTTATGACCAGAATACTGTGACTAACAGGGAGAATGAATGAACTTCATTAGAGAGGGAGGCAGAAGCTATCTTTGTATAATAATATAGGGTTTTGAAGAATGTGGCTTTGATTTTATTCTAATCACAAAAAGAAGCCACTGAAGGATTTTTTAGGAGGAGGTTACACGGTCTGACTTGTATTTTTTAAGAATCACTTTGGGTGCTGGTGGAGAATGGATTGACAGGGAGACCAATTAAGACGCTAAACCAGTCCATGTGAGAGCCTAGGGTGCAGTCAGTAGAGGTGGAAATAAGTGGACACTTACAAGCAAAATTTGGGTTGTAGAACCAACTGGATATGCTGATGGCCACAGTGAATACATGTCTTACAGTTGTGGGTTCTTATGGTTGGGCGAACAGAAGGCTATTAGTGTTGATTTTATGAAATGTGGAGCTCCAGCTGCTTTTGAAAGTCTAGAGACAGCCAAGGAAGTTGCTCCAAACACAAAAAAACAAAATGTGCTGTCATATCCCACTAAGCTGGCAGGAACTCCTGAATGCTGTGCCATGGATCTTGGTTTGACAATCTAGGAGAGCCTGCGGGATTCCCATCTTTTCATTCAGCCAGTGTTGCTTCAGAGACTCATTTAACAGGACAAATGAGCCTCTATTTCCTATGCTACTTTCAGTACCAGAAATCTCCCTTAAAATTTCTCTGCTCAACTACTTAGGTGAATTTGCTTTAACCAGACTGGACACATCCACTTTAAAAAAGCTATATATATACATATAATTTAAATATATGAAGCAATATTAATTTTTGTAACAAAATCAAATATTTTGTTACAAATCTATCAAAAAAACAAGAGTACAAGTCTGTTCTGTGTTATCATTAGCTGGCTCTTCTGCATGCCTGTCAAGGTCCTAAAATGATGCTTTCTCTCCATTTTATAAGCAGGACTACTTCTCCATATGTTTATTAACTTAGCAAACTTCACATGAGTTTTTATGACAGTAAAAATAAATAGCTCTCAGTTTTAAATTGGTTTAGAGAAGAATTTTGATTACCAACTTTTTCCAAACTTAATTTTGGACTTGTAAAAGGAAAAAAATATATATTATTGCTCCCATCTTTGAAGATACGAGAGTTTTAACAATGGGAACAATTTACCTATTTGACTAATAGCTGTGGGTTCTATCATCTATGCTGAGAGAAGCAAATCTGTACAGTTGAAGGGCATGTGTGCCATGCCCATTATGCATGGGCAAACTGGACACACTCCAAGATATACATCAGGTTTCATGCAGTATCCCCTTGCATTGTATTATAAAACCATGACTCGGGTCGCTAGAATAATATAGTTATTCCATTATTATTTTGAGTCTCAAGTTTATTCTTGAATCTCAAATTTGATTCTTGATAAAATGTATTCTTGATTCTAATAGGGAGTTAGAAACTGGTTTAAATAAGAGGAAAACTATTTATTGGCAAATCAGAAAAATTTCTGCCAATTATTAGAGATCAATGAAAATCACAGCAAAATTATGATATCAAAGGTCATTCTACTAAGGGTCATGTGCTGGAAAAGGTGTTTGGTGTATCTCTCTCCTCTTTGCATTAACTCTTCCAAACCCTAAGGGCTGATTTAGCTCCTCAAGCCTTTTTTTTCTTTCCATGATCTATCACTTTGCTGAATTCATCCCTAATGCTTTTAGAAAGAAGAATCTATCCACCTATTCAAGGGGTTATTGTGGCAGCCTGCAATGGCTCTGAGAAGTAGTCACCTCAAGTTTGTGTTTCCGTGAAAATGAAGGTTAAGGGTCACCCTGCTGGGAGGCTCCTGTGTGGATTAAAAAACCAAATAAATAAAACCACCACAATCCTCAACTCACCATTCTGTGGTCACTTCAGACTTAAGCATCCTGCCAGAAGCCAGGCTGTACAAGTCCCTAGCACAAATTAGTTTTCCTTTACAGGGAGAATGCCCTCTTTTCCCCCTGCCCTGTGACAAGCTGCTTCTTCTCTGACACTCTGCTTTGTGATGTGGATTTTAGAGCACCCAGTCTCCAATGTGTAATTTGCTGACCAACATAGTAAAAATAATTTTTTAAAATATTAAAGAACATTTATTGTAAGATTTCAGCTCTGGCCACAAAGAATTAAGTTCTCAACTATTCCTATAGGTGCAGGTAGGACTTGAGTAGCCTTTTCCCCCTTCCTTCCAGCCTAAATTTGATTGAGTTTGAGGAAACCAGGTCAGCCCAAAATAGGCTTTCAAATCAAACCTCATCAGGCTGCGCAGCTCAATACTTGTGAAACTTTACAACGTTTTAGTTGAACAGTTAAAAATAAGGCAGCAGAGTCTTCTCATTTCTACGTCAGAATGCTACACATACATACAACAAAATGTTGATCTGAGAGCTGTTCCTTGGGAAGGGAAGGCTAACAATACCATGGGAACAGAGGTAACAGGATAGGAAACAGAGAAGAAAGAGTGGGGATTCATTCAGGGCTAGCCTAAAGCTATGTAGAAATACTAAGCAGTAACTGGACAGCACCACAAGGCTGGTGGCCCCAACTGTCTACTCTATCAACCTCACATCTCAAGAATCAAAGTCATCAATAGGTTAGATTATAAAGGCTGGTGGTGGTTTAGTCACTAAGTCATGTCTCACTCTTGTGACCCCATGGACTGCAGCCTGCCAGGCTCCTCTGTCCATGGGATTCTCCAGGCAAGAATAATGGAGTGGGTTGCCATTCCTTTCTCCAGGGGATCTTCCTGACCCAGGGATTGAACCCAGGTCTCCTGCATTGCGGGCAGCTTCTTTACTGACTGAGCTATAAAGGCTGGTGACATCTCTCAAATGCCTTACTTAAAAGGCACAAGTTGCTTTGAACGTTTTCTACTTCCCTTTTATTAGCATAATAGCAGAGATTAGTTTATTAGTGAGTTAATCTGATAGCTCAGTGCCCAAGGGAATAACATACAGGACAGGTTAATTTCAGAGTATGACAGGCTATGACAGTGATGAACAGCGGGAAACAGAAGGCAGAATGAAGTGGTGCAGTCTGAGGCTTCTGAGTGCTGCAAAGGGCAAAGTTCTATCTAGAGTGCAAACCTAAACTCTTCTAAGTTTTGATGTAATAAAAGATTTTGCACTATAATTTGCTTACAGTTTGAGAAACATAAACATGCGTATATATACAGATACCCTTACCCTATTACCAAGCCAAGAAAAGGCATCTATAACTCGTCTTTCTGTGGCAGTCAGATGTGTATGCAACTTTCGGTCATTCTTTCCGGGATGTTAACTGTGTGCCCTGATTCTGGGGCAATAGGCAGTCTGATATTTAAAATAAGGAAAACCCTATCTCAGCTGAAGCACTGACCCCCAGCTCTGCTACTTCCTCTTCTAGCACCATCCTCAGATTACTGACTCTCTTCACGTAGCAGAAAGGATCGCCCTAGGTGGCCTACTTCTGATGAAGGTCAACTACTTTTTGGCATTAACAGAATATTTTCATTTGTGACTAACTCCCTAATAAGGTCAACAAATTCAGGGTGAAGAAGTGAGTGTTGAAAGCCCAAGAAAACGGACCAGAAGAGATGTTCTGTAGCTTCTGAAAGTTCTCCTTATGCAGAGTCAGGCTTTGCACTACTTACTGTGATTTCAGAGGCACTGAGTTGGCCTTCCCTGGTCTACTGAAATGCTCCAGAGAGAAGCTGGAGAGAAAGTGGAGAACAGGGCAGGAAACAATGTACAGAAAGTAGAGGCTCAGGGCCTCACAGGAAAACCCTGCCTGGAGAAGAGTCCTGCTAACCAGACTCCCCCACAATGGGAAGCAATTATAGCCAGTTTCTTTGAAAGGCCAGCCTGGGCTTTGCCAGTGACATCAAATTCTTAGTGAATTTCCATCTCATTGACCCAGGGGGCCTCAAGCTCTGAGATCAACAACATAGTAACAAAGCTGGTGCCAGACGGTGCTGCACAGAAGGCTGAATTCCAACTGAGATGAAACATGGAAGGAAGCTTTTTTGATAACTCCCGGTCCTGTTTATTCTCTGCCATTAAGGGATATATGATGATCCCTTGGAAGTCTTGAGTGTTATTCAACCACCAGGGAATAGACTACACAGCATTTGAAGTTAGGAGTGTTTGCTCTTCCTGTCCCAGTGCATCAGCCTCTTGCCAAAATGATCCTAGTTAATAAACAATGTTGAGAAGGTAAGCCTGGAAAGCCATGATGTGGCTGCATAAATACCATCTTTGCTCCTTTGGGAGCCGGAGGGTTTTTATCTGTTGTAAGGATACTCTTAATTCAGGGTTAGTCTGGTTGCCTTGGACCTCAGTTTTCAATTCCCTGAGATGTTCCAGGATAAGAGAGCAGATCAGCCAGCAAAGTTCCTCTGGAAACTGATTTCAGTGTTTATTAGGCAATTCTAGATTGGTCTCTTTTTCTTAAATATGTCACTGCCAACTCTGTATTAACACCAGCAGCAGTACTAGCGGGATTTACAATAAAATCCTCTTGGGAATCATATACAATTCATAGAGAACTCAGACCCAGTTGTTTTTTTTTTTTTAAATCTTGTGCCCCCAAATACTAATAGCAGAAGACTGTTGCAACCTATCCAATTAGCCACAGGGATTTAGTTAAAGCAAACCTGAAAGGTCTATTACTGCACGTGAAACAGGAGGGAAAGGGGGCAGGGCACAATCTTTGAAAGAAGACACAGCCTGAGGACACGACAAACTAATTAGAACCAAATGGGTCCAAGATGGCAGACAAGTCAACTTCCACCAGACCTTAATCCTCAGTACTGCCCACTGCAACACATCAGCAAGCTAAATGGTATAACCACAAGCACCATGACAGTTCCAAGGCTGACCATCAGAGACCAAAAAGAGCGTGGTGGCCTAGTTCCTGGAAATCTCCACCCCTTCCTCCAAACAGTTGGAATGATTCTCCCACTCATTAGCCTAAGGAATTACCCAGCCCATAAAAACTAAACACACCACATTTTGAGGCCACTCTCACCTTCTGAGGCGGCCCACACTGTCTGTGAAGTGTGTTGTTTTCTAAATAAATCCACTTCTTAACTATCACTTTGTCTCTCAGTGAATTTGTTCTGTGATGAGACATCAAGAACCTGAGCTTCATTAAGTCCTGAAATCAAGTGTGTGATCTCAGTTGGAAGACTGGGTTTTGGCCATGTTCAAGTCCCGGCACGTGGATTCAAGTCCCAGTCTGAGGTGTGCAGCTTCACAAAGAGAGGGGGTTAGACAAAGAACATTCCCCAACCACTTTCTTTGTACTCTGTACAAGTCTAAGCATTACACTACATGACCTCACTTAATTCTCAACAGTTCTAGGAATTATTATTCCTTTTATGTAGGTAAGAAAACTGTCTTGGAAACATTATATAATTTTCCAAAGGTCACACAGTTCCTGGAAAAGGTAGGACTTGTTAAGCAGGTCATCTGACTCAAAAGTTCATGTTCTTTCCACTACAGAATGTTTCTTTAAAAAGTTTAACTCTTAGGGAAGATAGCACAAAATCTGCCTGGCTTAATATCATCATCAGAATCTGGAACTAGTTTTCTAATGAGTCGGCAGGAAGTAGGCTGAGAAGCGTGCCCACGAGCACAGGTGTCTCTAACAAGGGCGAAGAACGTGCCCCAGGAGTGACAATAAAACCCCGGAACAAAGACTGTCAGCCTCTCTGATGAGTCACAGAAGAAGTCACATGTGGCCTATCTTCTTTCTGAGCCAGAATAAGCTCTGCATTTGGCAGCTATGTTGTTCGTGTCTTCTTCGTTTCTAGGAAATCAAGACTACACCTGCTTTTGATAACATCAACTTATTAAAGGAATAATTCTTTTCTTTGAAAGAATTATGTGTGTGTGGAGGAGTAGAAAGCACACCTCATTAGGATGCTAGAGATCTAGGTCCTACCCAAGAGGATGGGAAATAGTCTCAGGTGGAGTGTGGTTTGTAGAACTGAGAAAGATTCTTAAGTCACAGTCGAGTGCATTGGGAAAGAGTGCTGGGGTAAGTCAGTGACATCTGCCGTGGGTGTGGGGGTTAGGGGAGGAGCAGTACGTATGCTACACTCATCATTCCTCTTCTAACCCCTGTTCCTTTCTCCTCCGTTACCTTTATGCTTTTCTGCAAGTGATTCAGCATTTTAAGGCCTTTATAGTAAACCAGGGATAACAACACTTACTTTATCTAAAGGTAGAGTGGCTAGATGTGCTGATCTCTTCAAGTCTTTTTCAGATATAAGGTTTAAGATTCCATTTTCCAGCGTAAATCTTAGGACCAGCTTGGGCTCTAATGAGGTCAGTCGCTGGTGACTTTAACAATGGCCTGGCTTTTAAACGGGCAATCACGATTTTAAAAGAATTCTGCTCTGAGTCAAAGAGGTGAACAGTGTATGAAATCTTTCTGAAAAGCACTGAGGAAGTTTGTTGAAAGGTTAAATTATAGCCTGTGATCCCTATAGGGGATTTCTCTGAAAGGGGTATCAGAGAAAATTATTTAGAAAAATACAGGAATGTAGGGAGCATTCTAAACATCTATGCAGATTTTGAGTCTTAAGGAAGTAAAATTGTGACAAAACAAGTCAACGTCATCATAGCCTTATGTTAAGAAGAAACAGAGGTGATGTCTCCTTTATGTGAAATGTTCTATGAAGACCACTCCTCACTGCTTCCAATACCCACGTTCCATGCAGTAAATACAAAACAGGCTCACAATTGCTTATTACCGATCTATGGCTTACCTGGGATCACAGAGAAATTTGGTTTTCTCGCCTTCTTCTCTCCAGATAAGCCACTCTCGAAAAGAAGGGTGTACAAACATGCGAGTCATGTCTCTGCGCTTGATTAGGAACATTGAGAGGTTCTCCATTCTCTGCTGGAAGTCCTCCCATTCCAGCGTGCCATCAATGCTGCCGGCGTTGATGGCTTGGAAGATGTGCTCATCAGTCAGTGGGTGCAGAGACGCCACTGCCACGTTCAGGAGAGGCATCACCCGGTCAAAGGAAGACTGGGTTGGGAACTTCATATTGCACTGGAGTAAATAAACCTCAGAGAGCGAAACAGGAACTACTTTGTAGCTAGAGCTCTTTAACACTAGGTAGCCTTTCTCTATGAGGTCAAATGTGAGTTTCAGGTACAGATAGGACCCTTGGCTGAGGGTCTTGAGATGAGAACTGAGTTTGCCAAATGTAGTATTGTCCATTTTGCCATTAAGAGAAATGTTATTCTGGATCTCTGAGCTGCTATGTATCCGGTGCAGGATGTAGGCCTGCAGGTCCTGGTCTATGGCTTCATTCTCTTCTAGTCGATCCAAAAAAATCCTATGGAAAGGCAGCAGCTTGGTAATTTCCTAAAACAGATGGAGAGAGACAGACAGAGAGACAGAAAGACCTTCAGTTTCCCCTAACTCTTGTGATAAACTGCAAGGTCCACGGATTTATTCTTAACTTCTGAGTGGCCAAAGAAAAGGGGGAGATATGACGACATATTAGTGTCTAAGGATTAAAACATTATTAGTTGCCTAAAAGGGACACAACTTTCCCTAAAATTGAGACTTAAAATAACTTTTATGAGTCTTCATAAAGGGTATTTTAGGAGCGACTGAATGGTCAATATTCTAAATAACACTCCTAAAACAGAAAATAGAATGCCAAAAGACTCAAAGAATGTCATATGGAATTTGACTTTCTATCCCTCATTATTTTTTTAAATTATTTTAAAATTTATTTTTAGTTGGAGGATAACTGCTTTACAATGTTGTGTTGGTTTCTGCCATACAACAATGTGAATCAGCCATAAGTATAAAATGACTTTATTTTAATTGGGGTCTTTGGGAGATGCCTCAGTCCAAAGGAAAAAATCTTTTAACAGTGGGAAGCCTGGCACCCTGGCGATCTGCGTGGAAATTATACTGGGGGAAGGTGACAGGGCTTTGGGGTGTCTCTCTTGCTCTGGAATCCATCTTTTCTTATCTGCTTATAGACTCTGCTCCTGTAAGAATCCATTCCCTCTCCTGCAGCAATTTCTTCTTCTCTCCTGGATCACACAGACATGGGACTCCATATTCCTCCCTCTAACTACTGTATCTTTGACCCCATGTTTTACAAAATGTAACACAAAATTTGTTTTCTCTGCTTACTGTATTTCATTCCTCCCTTCCCATTCTCTCCTCCATTTGCTGCAATCAGGCTTCAATCTCATCACTTCACTGGAATGGTCCTTGTTAAGATGAGCAGTCATCTGCATCTTCCCAAATAATAGAGGTTCATTTCTCATCCTCCTCAACCTCTCAGCAGTCTCTGACACAGGTGATCACGTCTTGCTTCTCAAGTCCCTTACCTGCAGCTTGCTTCCATAACACATTCCCCTCATTTTCCTCTCAGCACACTGGCCACTCCTACTCAGCCTCTTCTGCTGGGTCCTGTCTCATTTCTCGGCCTACTCAGGGCTCCCGTCTCCATTCTTCCTCTTATCTGGCTACCTTCACTCCATAGAATAGCTGGATCCCATGGTTCTAAATATAGTCTATACATGAATGATGCCTGATTTTATATCCCCAGCTTGGTCATTTCTCCTGGGCTCTCTTCTTATATCTCCACTGAGTCAACATTACCACTTGGATGTTTCATAGACAAACTTACTGTGACCAAATCAGAACTACAAAAACCCCCCCCCACCACAAACCTTCCTGTGTTGATAAACAGTATCACCACTGACCTGACCATCAAATAGTAGGAACTATCTAGATCTTTTCCTCAAACCAGCCTCTATTCAATTGCTCTCAAAAATCCCACAATTCATCCTTGAACCTCCTCTCTTGCTTACATCCACATCCAGCCCATCATCATCTTCTTCAAAATATACTCCAAATATGACTTCACAGGATCTCCACTGAGAAGGAACTGTCTAGATCTTTTCCTCAAACCAGCATCTACCCAATTACTCACCAAAACCCCACAATTCATCCTTGAACCTCTTCTCTTGCTCACGTCCACATCCAGCCCATCACCGTCTTCTCAAAATATAGTCCAAATATGACCACTTCAAAGGATCTCTGCTGTTCCACTCTAGTCTAAGCCATCACCTTTCATCTATACTTCTTCCGTTCTTGATCCCCTACATTTTATTATCTACATAGCCAGGAGCCAAAGAAATCTTTTAAAAAGGTAAATCAGATTTCATCACATTACAAGGCTCCTTGGAGAGGCCTTTCCTATCTGTTCTATGTAAAATAACTGTCATCCCCATTTATCTCTTCACTGTTATATCTGTCTTCATAGCACTGACACTGCCTAAATTTTAACATATGCTAATCTGTCTTATTATGTGTGTTCCTCACTAGAAAATAAGCTTTGTGAGGGCAGGGATATTGTCCATCTTGCTCACTGTCCTATTCTCAGCTCTTAGAAATAAGCTTTTATACTTGATATACTTAACAAATGTTAGTGGAAATAATGAATGATCAATTATGAGGGTTCATTTAGAAAGATCTGTGAATTGTTTCATTGTCAGAGGTAAATAAAAATAATTTTAAAAAGTTACTGGTTAATTTAGATACTTAAAATAATTGTAATATATAGTGGAACTATATGCAACCTTGATCTGTATTTTCCAAGTCTCCTGTAAATGCATTATCATACTTTCATAATTTAAAAACTAAAAAAAAGAAAAAAAAAAGGTTATGAGTTGCTGGCCTTGATTTATGAAGACACTGCCTTTTCAACTTTGTGAATATAATGCTTTCCCTGTTCTTTGGCACAGCTGAAAAGTTAGTCATCTAGTCTACCAAGTCATACTTAAAACATCTTTTGAGATTGCACATGGCATAATGTAAAAATATAAGCAAAGATATTATCTCCTAAGTGTATATTTAGTAAAACTAGTCAGACTGTGTTCCTGGAAGTTTATTTTATTCACCCTTCATCTTTTAACAATCAAGCTACTGACCAATAATGGTAGAGTACATAACTTTTAGTTACAAAGATGCATTTATGTTGATTCATTTTAATTTAACTCAAATTACTTTGAAATCTTAATAACGAACATCTGCAAGTTGATGGTCAGGATTAGAAGTACAGTTTCTGATCAAGGAAGGCAGATTGACCTTAATTGGTCAATCTATAGGAAAAATACTAAGTGCCTGAGAGATGGGAAAAGGAGGGCATTGAGGCTATTTTCTGTATGTTAACTACTGATATAAGGGTGTTGCACCAAAATAGTGGGATGGATGTATAACATGTGAGATTTTATTTATTTTTAATTTTTATTATATTTAAAAAATTTATTTATTTGGCTGTGCCAGGCCTTAGTTCCATCACTCGGGATCTCCGCCTTTTGTTGAAGCACATGGGCTCTTTAGTTATGGCAGGCGAACTCTTAATTGCAGCATATGGGAACTAGTTCCCAGACTAGGGGATTGAACCTGCGCCCCTATGAATTGGGAACGTGGAGTCTTAGCCACTGGACCACCAGGGAAGTCCCAATGCGAGATTTTAATGTTCATCAAAAGCTATGGTTTGGGGGAAAAAAGTTGAGAAACCCTGTTTCAAACCAAGTGTGAATATGTAAAGAATGGAAAATATCAACTCAGGTATACCGTGAATAGTAGAGAAGGTGGAGTCATTTCATTTACCCTTTAGCCCATGTGTCTACAGATTCAGTTCCAACATTGCTAGTCATTCTTCCAGGCCATAAAGTGAATGATCAGTGAGTAAACAGAGAAGGTAATTAAAAAAAATTATCTCCCAGGGGTAGTAAATTTAATATAAAGCCTGAATAGTGCCAATATTTCTTATAAAAAGGTATATACAGAAGAAAGTCCATCTTCATGCTATGAAAAGTTGAGAAACAGAAGGAGGAACTAGAAAATCTGACTCTACACTGTACACTGAACTGGATTTTTCTTGGCATTAAATGATAGAAAATATAAAACAAAAGTCAAACAGTAAACGTGTTCGAGGATCTATTTGTTTGCTATCCTCAGGACAAAGCCTAGAAAAATGGAACTTCTTTCATGCTATTTTGAGGGACACTTTATTAAAACTTACCCAGAGCAATGGGGATGGGAATTTGAACTAAGACAGTCAAATATTGAAAATGGTCTCTCTAGACTGTACCACTTACTCTCAAAATATTCTTTTCGGGAATTACTCTTGCTAATGCTCTAAAACATGGCAGAGATTTAGAAAAGCTCACTACTAAGGGTACAAGGACCTAAACTTTTCAGTTTAAGCACTCTTCAAGGGAAATAATTTATGGGTCCAAAGGGAAACAAACACATACCTGTAAACTGGTCCTAACTGTTACAATTAGCTTGAGCCAGGAAGGAAATTTTCCAATCATTTTACTCAGAAATGATACAATTGTATCCCCATAATCCGGTTTGTGAAATTCTGCTTCATTTAATCCATCAATTAAGATGATGAAATCTTCATCTGGAATTTTTCTCTCTGACATAGAAAGAAACAAATTACTAAATAATTAGCAAGTAAGTAAGCTCTTTTTGGGTCTTTGATCACATATCTATTCGGAAGGAAAAATTTAAAAAGGTCTCTCATGTGTTTAGTGAATGCTCAGCACACATAATTTATTATAAAGACATGGAATAATTCATTTAGTGAGCTCATTTTGTTTTTCACCAGGTACGAACATGTTTGTCACATAAATAATCTATAAAGCATATGTATCATCATCAGCATTTCTCCCATGTTATCAGCTGTGAGACAGTCTGAGCATTGCATGTATGAGAATCTGCACATATAAATTCATTTTTCTCACACACTTGAAAAAGCTGGAAAAGAATGTTTTTTCCACCTCTTCTGACAGTCTTAAAGAGAACAATATCACATGTTCCTCTATGCTATGCTAAGTCGCTTCAGTCATGTCCGACTCTGTGTGACCCCATAGACGGCAGCCCACTAGGCTCCGCCGTCCCTGGGATTCTCCAGGCAAGAATACTGGAGTGGGTTGCCATTTCCTTTTCCAATGCATGAAAGAGAAAAGAGAAAGTGAAGTCGCTCAGTCATGTCCGACTCTTAGCGACCCCATGGACTGCAGCCTACCAGGCTCCTCCGTCCATGGGATTTTCCAGGCAAGAGTACTGGAGTGGGGTGCCATTCCTCTGGGAATTGCCAAAAATAAACAGATAAATACAAAGTTTAAACTGAAGTCTAAAGCAGTATATAGGACTATATGTGAATATGCAGTGGGATAGAAAAGTTGAAGGGACAGAGAAAAGGAATCCCAGCCAATAGACAGACCTACACCAGGCAGGCTGGATTCTGAGATCTTAGAGAACAAGCAGCTTCCTAGACTACATCTGAAGCAGCTTCAATGAGACCAGACCCTCACGTGATTTTCCCAGGAGAGGAGTCAGGTAGGAAAGACAAATATCTGCCACTTTTGTTTCCTTTTCCCTCCTGGACTCTATATTATCCTAATTGACAAAATCAGTTTATCTTTAGGGCTGGACTGTAGAAGAAGGCTTGGTAAGATTTCAAGCTTCTACTCCCATGAAATGCTTACTGATTCTCAAACAATATTCAACAATTAGAGATTAAAAAATCTTCAGGCTGAATGAACACTGTAGTATAAATGAATTGCAAAGAACAAGTAAAAGTTCCTAGTTGGCAGGACCTTTACAGGTTCTGAGGCAGAAGGCTTCCTGAGAAATCTGTATGCAGGTCAAGAAGCAACAGTTAGAATTGGACATGGAACAACAGACTGGTTCCAAATTGGGAAAGGAGTACATCAAGGCTGTATATTGTCACCCTGTTTATTTAACTTATATGTAGAGTACATCACACAAAATGCTGGGCTGGATGAAGCACAAACTGGAATCAAGATTGCTGGGAGAAATACCAATAACCTCAGATATGCAGATGACACTACCCTTATGGCAGAAAGTGAAGAACTAAAGAGCCTCTTGATGAAAGTCAAAGAGGAGAGTGAAAAAGCTGGCTTAAAACTCAACATTCAGAAAACTAAGATCATGGCATCCGGTCCCATCACTTCAGGGCAAATAATTGGGGAAACAATGGAAACAGTGAGAAACTTCGGTGAGAGACTTTATTTTGGGGGGCTCCAAAATCACTGCAGATGGTGATTGCAGCCATGAAATTAAAAAACGCTTGCTCCTTGGAAGAAAAGCTATGACTAACCTAGACAGCATATGAAAAAACAGAGACATTACTTTGCCAACAAAGGTCCATCTAGTCAAAGCTATGGCTTTTCCAGTAGTCATGTATGGATGTGAGAGTTGAACTATAAAGACAGCTCGGCACTGAAGAATTGATGCTTTTGAACTGTGGTGTTGGAGAAGACTCCTTGGACTGCCAGAAGATCCAACCAGTCCATCCTAAAGGAAATTAGTTCTGAATATTCATTGGAAGGACTGATGCTGAAGCTGAAACTCCAATACTTTGGCCACCTGATGCAAAGAGCTAACTCACTGGAAAAGACCCTGATGCTGGGAAAGATTGAACATGGGAGGAGAAGGGGACGACAGAGGATGCAATGGTTGGATGGCATCACTGACTTGATAGACATGAGTTTGAGTAAGCTCCAGGAGTTGATGATGGACAGGGAAGCCTGGCGTGCTGCAGTCTATGGGGTTGCAAAGAGTCAGACATGACTGAGTGACTGAACTGAACTTACAGGCTCTGAAAAGAGGAAAGCATGGGGGAAGAAACAGAGAAGTCACTGGGATGCCTGAAACAGGAAACATGTGAGGAAGAAAAAGAAGGTGAAACTGGGGACAGAAGGAAGTCTGTGGACTTCGGTACCACATTGGTTCCGTTAGCCTTTGAAAGAGTCAAAACCAGTCAAAACCCTATATATTGTTGTTTCAAATTGTATGCAAATTTTTTGCATGATTAATACAACTTTATATTTTCCCTCTAAAGTACTAGCTTTACATAAATTTAATTTCAATAGCTTAAGTACTATAAATCAGTTCTCAAATTATGAAGAGTTCAAGTATTACTTTCATCTGGTGACTTTAGGAAGAGAAATGATGGGTTTCAGCTCTATTAACAATGATTATTAATGAAATGTCATTCTAGATGATGTAGAGCTAAGAAAATACATTGTTCCTTTCGGGAGTAAAAAGAACTTAGGAAGAGAGAGGAGCTGCTTGGAACGAATTGGAATTTACCCACCAAAAGGGGGGTTCTTAAGTTCTTGATTTTGAGGAACTTGGCTCCTTTAAGCAAAATCATGTCTTTATTGCGTTCTGCTTGGCAGATACATTACAGCTGTCCTTGGCTAGTGAGTACCACCACCAACCCCACTCCGTGGTGTGCTGGAGCCATCCTGTGCTGGTTCAGGAGAATCCACTGAAATATTTTCAGGAGTTGGTTGTTAAGCAACTGGTAGCTTCAAACTGGTCCAAGTGGGACTATTTATTTATACAATTTGTTGTTGTTTAGTTGCTAACTCTTAGCGACTAACTCTAACTCTTAACTGCAAATGTTACAAGCCCTCCTTCCTACAGCTGGTTGTTAAAATTTACAAGCACATCACTGTCTCCACCACTTCAGTCAGACCTCCTTTAACTTCACCCAGGCTCCGCTGTAAGAAAGCCATGATTGTCAAGTGGAGAAAAAGCCTGATGATAATGCACGCATCTGGTGAAATTTTCTTTGGGAAAACATTTCAAGCATCAAGATCAAGAACACGCTCTAAATTATCATCTGAACATTTTAATGAATGAAATAACTCAAACGGTAATAACATTAAATTTTCATTTCCATAAATTTCCAGTAGACTATAATATTCATCCAATGAGTAGACAATATATTTCTTTTTTAAAAAATGTGACTCATTGAAACCTAAAAAATTTCCTTTTCTTTTGCTAAATGATGAGGTCTCTCAATTATAAATTTAAGAAGTGAGACCTTAGTGATCTTTAGACTTTGCCTTTCAAATGCAACCAGCCTTATAAGAATGCTTGCTCATTTCAAACTTTGTATATTTAAATACATACTCTGACTCAGTAGCTTTTAAAAGATTTTATCAATGAAAATTAAAAAAAAATTGGGATCAACGAAGGATCTGCTTCATAATTTGCCATGTAAGAACATGTACAGTACAACTACTACCATTATTTCATAGAATAAAAATATTTTAACAGTAGAAGAAGGGAGATATTATCTAACTTTTACATATATGTCTATGCAAAACCACATCTGTGTTTTACACCCACACAAATTCTAGGCTGTGTCTATTTTGTCATGGACTAATGAAAACTTTAAATGGACTGATGCTTAGGAGCCACTGTTCTGGCTGACAAGTCCCTGGAAAGGTCTCCGAAGCCCGTTAACCCTTGTTTTAAATTCCCTGTACATACGTACTCAGCAGGGATGCCCCACTGCCCTCACTTACATACATGCTTAATAAATACTTGGCACTGTCTTCTTTAGTAGTCCTGTTCTAAGACTCTCTCTAGATACCTGAGAGAAATAAGAAGTAAAGAGACTGCAAGAGAAGAGGGGACAGCTAGAACCAAAGGCAAAACTGGTCTAGTGCAGGAGATTCTATTTTATTAATATTACTGGTGTATTGCATAGGGATTCTCAAAAATGAAAAGAAGACTCACATAAGACAACATTTTTTGTTCAAAAAAGCTGCACTTTATGTGCACTTCCTTTTAGTTGTGACAACAAACAAGCATCACCTTTCATTTCATCTTGATGGCCAAAGCAAAAGTTCATCAAGAAACTCTGAAACATTTCTATTTGTTTTATATGTATCTGTGTTTGTTTTTAGTCACCACACTTGTAGAACCTTAAAGAAATGTGAAAAATGTTGACTCTCAAAAAAGAAAAAAAAAAGAAAAATGTTGACTCTCATTTTTTAAAGAAAAATATATAAGTTGAAATGTAGCTCCTGAATTTAAATAGAAGCTGTTTCTACTGAACCTTCCTGGGAAGAAAATTCCAGTTACCTTAAAAAATTCCCTATTTTAAAAACTATTGTGATAAAAATTTATGTATAATTAATACAATTCATTGTGAAGATCTAAACTATACACATTGGTGAGTTTTGACAAACACATATACCCTTGTAACTAACATCCTGAGCAAAGATAGAACATGACCATTACCCTAGAGGTCCAGTGCTCAATAGGCACCACTGTTCTGATTCACATCACCATTGACTATACTTGCTTCTTATGATTAACATGAAGTTTTTGAGATTTATCTATCAATACCTTGTTGAGTTTACTATTAATTTGTTCCTTTTATTACTAAGAAGCATATTAATAATTCATTTATTATGCATCATATGAATATACAATTTATGTATGCTTTTGTTGAAAGATCTTTGGGGTGTTTTCAGTTCTTAAACACTATGAATAATCTTTGATATAAACATTCTTGCATGAGTCTTTTTGTAGATATATGTTTTCATTTCTTTTGGGTAAATACATTTACCTAAAATGTATTTTGCTTGAAACGGCTTGGTCATAAGAATTAGAATTGCTTGGTCGTAAGGCAGATTCATATTTAACTTTATAAGGAACGGCCAACTAGTCTTCCAAAGTAGTTGTATCACTTTAAACTCCCATCAGTGATATGTAAAGGTTCTAGTTGTATACCTCATCAACATTTGAAGCTCAGCTTTAAGAATTTTAACCATTGTGGTGGATGTAAAGTGGTATCTCATTGTGATTTAAATTTGTATCTGCCTGATGACTAATGATGGCAAACACCTTTTTATGTGCTGGTAGGCTATTTATATATCTTCTTTTGTGAAGCACCTAAATCTTTTGTCTATTTCAGAAATGATTTATCCTTTCTTCAATAACTTACTGAAATTCTTTAAATACCGTGGATATAAGCACTATGCCACATACACACATGAGTGTGCACACACACAGAGTGAATATTTTCTCCCCCTTTGTGATTTTCTTTTCCTTTTTCTTAGTAGTATCTTATAGGGAGCAGACATTTAAAATTTGACAAAGTACAATTTATTAATTTTTTCTTACATGACTGATGATTTTCAGGACCTAAGAAATCTTTACCTACCCCAAGGTTGTGAAGATATTCTAAGTTTTTTATTAGCTTTACAGATTTCGCTTTTATATTTTGGATACAATCTCAAGTTAATTTTTGTGTATGATGCAAGATAAGGATTGAGATTCATTTTTTTCCCATACTGGTATCCAGCTGTTGTAGCATCATTTGATGACAAAAAATTCTTTTTTCCAAATTATCTTGGCATCTTTGAAGAAGGTCAACTGACTCCATATTGTGGGTTTATCTTTAGATTCTCCATTGTGTTCCATTGATCTATTTCTCTCTCCTTGTGGGAATACCACTCTGTCAGTGGAGTGCTAGAGCGGCTCAAGTTGGCTCATGAGAGCTGATTGTTAAGTTTTTTTATGGTCAAATCAGGCCCCTATCCCTGGGCTGATTGTTAAACATTTACTAACACATTACTACCTGTCATGATTTCTATAGCTCTATATTAAGTCTTGAAACCAGGTACTGTTGGCCTGTAACTGTTGATCTTCCAATTCTTTTTAAGATTGTTTTGGCTATTCATGGTTCTTTGCATTTCTGAAAGTTGTAAATAAAAAAAAAAATCCTGCTGGGATTTTGATTGGAATTATGTTGAATCTATAGACCAATTTGGGGAAAAACTTCAATCTACAAACATGGCATACCTCTTCCATTTACTAACTTCTTTAATTTTGCTTTGTATGTTTTATAGTTCTCACGGTGGAACTTTTGACACACCTTTTGTTAAATTTATTCTTAAGCATTTTGATTCTATAGAAAATAGTATTTGCTCCAGTTATCTACTGTTACATCAAAAAGCTGTTACTCAAATAACTGGGAAATGGAATCATCTGCAACAAAAACCCACATGTCTGGTATCAGGGCCAGAATGACTTTTTTGACTAGAACAGTCAACTGGAAAACTTACATAAATATGGCTGCTACTTGTGGTCCGTACTTGTTGATAAACTCAAAGTAGTAAGTCTTTTCACGTGGCAATTGTTGTTGTTTGGTTGCTGAGTTGTGTCTGACTCTCTTGCGACCTCATGGGCTCGCAAGGATCCTCTGTCCATGGGATTTCCCAGGCAAGGATATTGGAGTGGGTTGTCATTTCCTTCTCCAGGGGATCTTCCTGACCCAGGAACTGAACCTGCATTTTCTGCATTAGCAGGCGGATTCTTTATCACTGAGCCACCAGGGAAGCCCGTGACATGGCAATGCATCTCCAAAAAACAAGTGTTTCAGTAAAGAAGATGGGAGCAGCATGACCATTTATAACCTAGCCTCA
Organism: Bos indicus; assembly: GCF_029378745.1. Lineage (NCBI taxonomy): Eukaryota > Metazoa > Chordata > Mammalia > Artiodactyla > Bovidae > Bos > Bos indicus. Next base: position 48,934,939 of record NC_091778.1, on the reverse strand, counting down.
ACTACACACAGCATCATTTTGTCATATTTTCTTGGTTGAAGCAGTCACAAGCTTGCTAAAATTCAAGGGAAGGAGACACACACTCTAACGCTGGATGGGAGGAATGTCAAAGAATTTGCAGCCATGTTTTAAAACTGGCATACTACTTTTTAAATTTCACTTTTCAGCTGTTTTCTGCTAGTATATAAACATAATTCAGTTCAGTTCAGTCGCTCAGTTGTGTCTGACTCTTTGTGACCCCATAGACTGCAGCATGGCAGGCTGCAACTCCATCACCAACTCTTGGAGCTTGCTCAAACTCATGTCCATCAGGTCGGTGATGCCATCCAAAATAAACACAATAGATACCACATACTGACCATATCGACAGTAGCTCTACATTTACTAATTCTAGCAGGCTTTTCTTCTCTTTTGTAGATTCCGTAGAGTGTTCCAGTAAACAAGCACATCAGCAAATAAAGCAAGTTTTACTTCTTCCTTTCCAATCTTCATACTGTTTGCTTGTTTGTTTTCTTAACTGTGCTAGCTGGGACCACTGAAAAATGTTGAAAATAAGTCACCAAGCTCCTGATAAAAGGGGAAATGTACTTAACATTTCATTGTATATGTTTTGGAGTTGTCCTTTATGAGGCTAAGTTTTCTTCTATTCCTAGTGTGCAGACCATTTTTACTATTAACTAATTATTTTTTTCTGCATTTATTGAGATTATAAATATATGTTTACATAACGACATAGATTTTCTCATTTATTCTGCTAGTATGATGAGTCACACTAATTAACTTTCAAATGCTAAACACTGTATTCCTGATCAAGTAGAACTAATCAATTTGCTATTTTGTTTTTCCCAGGATTTTGCTATTATGGTCATGAGGAATTCTTGCCCATAATTTTCTTTTCTTGTACGCTGCTGCTGCTGCTGCTGCTGTGTCGCTTCAGTCATGTCCGACTCTGTGCGACTCCATAGACGGAAGCCCACCAGGCTCCCCCATCCCTGGGATTCTCCAGGCAAGAACACTGGAGTGGGTTGCCATTTCCTTCTCCAATGCAGGAGAGTGAAAAGTGAAAGTGAAGTCGCTCAGTTGTGTCCGACTCTCAGCGACCCCATGGACTACAGCCTACCAGGCTCCTCCATCCATGGATTTTCCAGGCAAGAGTACTGGAGTCGGGTGCCATAGCCTTGTATGGTCCTTACCAAAGGTTGGTTTCAGCAGTATGCATGTCTAATAAAACAAACTGAGAAATGTTCTCTTCTCCTTTATTTTCTGAAAACATTTATGCAAGATTTATATTATTTCTTCTTTAAATGCTGGATAAAACTCATTAATAAAACCATTTGCGCCTGGAGTTTTCTTTTTAGAGGTTTTTTTTCATTTGAACTTAAATAGGTAAGAGCTAAAAATTAAACAGATAAGAGCTATTCAGATTTTTTTCTTTCCTTTTGAGTCACTTTTGTTGTGTTTTTTATAGAATTTGCCCAATTTAAGTTGTTGAATTTATTGCTATAAATTTTAATTTTTAAAAATATTAATTTTCTATTTCACAGATTGCAGCTTTTGCTTTTTATTATTTCTTTCTGCTTACTCTAGGTTTATTTTCCTCATTTTTTTCTAGTTTATTAACTCATAAACTTAATCATTTATTTTTTACTACTCAGTTTGAAGTTTTTATAATTTCCTTTGTGGTTTCTTCCTTGTCTCATGGGTTGTTTAGAACTGCACTGCTAAATTCCTAAATATCTGGGGATTTTCTGTATATTGATTTCTAATTAAATTCCATTATCTCAGAGAACATTTTCTGTAAGATTTTAGTTTTTTGAATTCAGACTTATTTTATGGCCCAGATACAATCCTTGTGCACTTGAAAGGAATGTGTATTATGCAGTTATTGACAGTGTTCTACAAATGCCAACTGGGTCACACTGGTTGACAGTGTTGTTAAAATCTTCTATATACTTACTAATTTTCTGTCTATTTGTTCTAACAGTTATTGAGACAGAGAAGTTAAAATCTCCAACTATAATTATTTGTCTATTCAGCTCTTTAGTTCTAGTTTAGTTTTTGATTCATGTATTTTGAAACTTCACTGTTAGGTTCATACGCATTTAGGATTATTTTATCTTCTGATGAACTGATCCTTTTGTGTTTATGAAATGCCCCTCTGGTCATACTCCTTGTCTTGAAGTCCACTCCTCCTCACATGAACATACTCACTCCAGCTTTCTTATACTCCATGTTTATAGGGTACATATTTTTCTGCTCTTTCACTTTGAATCTGTGTCTTTAAATAAACTTTCCTATGCATGGCATATTACTGAGTCTTGCTTTTATAATCCAGTCTGATGGTTTCTGCCTTTTAACAGAATTATTTGGTCCATTTAAATTTAATGTAATTACTCATACAGTTGATTTAAGTCTTGCATTTTGCTTGTTCCATACTTAAAAAAAAAAAAAATATATATATATATATATATATATATATATATTCTGTTTTTTCTTTCCAGTCTTCTTTGGGATTAATCAAATAATTTTCAGTATTTAATTTATTTTACAAATTGTGTTTCCAGCTGTTGCTCATGATGGTGATTTTGTTTTCAGGGTAAGAACATGGTAATTTGATAGAATAATTAAATTCACTCAGAGAACATTTATCAATGGGGATAGCTAAAGCTGGTTGTGGAGACCTAAATGAGCAGCAAATATATTTAGTAGCAAAATTATAAAACACATGAATTATGGTTGAGAATCTAGAGCTGAGCCTGCAAACATTTGAATACTTTCCTTAAATTAGCATTAAAATGTAGATCCTGTATCACTGACCTTCCCTCAAGTTATCCCTATATGGGAACAATTTCTATCTTACTTATTTGTTCAAAATTTATGTCCTGAAATGCCTGCTACGTTCATGGTTGAGGTAATCACCATGAAGGATAAAAGTTGAATAAGTTCTTAGCCTCAACAGCATATAATTCAGACAAAGGAATAAGCATAGAAACAACTAATTCCTATAAAGCACAAAGTATATCTGACATATAATAAGAGTTCAATAAATGTTAGTAACAAAAATTGAAGTTCTATTAAATTAGTAGTAATATATGAAATGTAGTAATATATGAAATATATTATGTAGTAATATATTATGTAGTAAAATATATATAGGTAGTAATATATGAAATACCATAAGTAAGATATAAAAAAAAACCCTAATGTCAATTTGGAAGGACACTGTAACTTATTGGAGGAAGTAGGTGGATCAGTAGGTATTTCATGAATAAGGTGGTATTTAAGGTGGTCCATGAAAGATGGGTAGGATTCTGAGATGTGAGGAGAAGGCATATCAAGAAAAGGAATCAATGAGCAGATGTATGGAGGCAGGAAAATTTAAGGAAGTATTTAGGGATTTGTGAATATTTTGGTTTATATGTAAACACAGGGTTCATAAGGGTAAAAGTGGATCATAAGGCTAGAAAGTAGGTTGGATCCAGGCTATTAAATACCTTAAATGACAGACTAAGGAGCTGGAAGTTAATTCAGTGAGTTAACAGGGAGTCACTGGAGGTTTCTGAACAGGGAAATTCAGTGACCAGAGCACTGTTTTATAAAGCTTTATCTGGAAGCAGTACGTAAAGTCTAGAAGACTTGTAGAGACTGGGGCAGATATTACCTACCAGGAATGCCATGAATGGGTTAGAGATGTGCCTAAACATGAATTCCTTCAGCCCTCCGGGCATCAGGGGCTCCGTGCAGCTGTAGCTTCAGAACCAGAGATGTCCAGCCACGAGGAGTCTTGATTTTTTACCCCTGTGTGCTATATACATTCGAATAATTTTCCAAATGTGTTATGATGTGAACACAGCACTAGACCAGAAGTCCAAAGACCAGTAACGGCAGCAACACAGATGTGATGTCACAGGCAGCTGAGCAGCCTTTAGGGTGACAGTGGCAGGAATGATTTTGAGACGTGAGAAACATCAAGAAGGCACAATTAATGGGATTTAAAGGTTGACTGAATGGACAGAAAACATGTTTAAAATATTTGTGGTGAATTTCAATGTTAGAAAAGTCTAGGGCGTGGGAAAGCTGATTGGTAGGTAGCAAAGCTATAGACAGAGGTTATCGGAGTCCAGAAGAAAAACTCTGATACATGGTGATCAGCATGGAAGTCGACATAATGAGACAGTGGCCAGGAGAATGCAAATTCTTATACGAGTACCTGAGAAATGTTCAAGGAAAGTATGTAAGTCTCTCAGGGATAAACAGGATTGCTCAGGCATCTCATGCTTACTCAGGTCCTTTTCTTCGGCTCCCAGCATGGACAGAACATGCTGGGGAAGGGGCAGAGGTGAAGAATGAGGTAGTTACACTTAGGCCTCGGCCAACACCAGAGAGCTGACTCATTGGAAAAGACCCTGATGCTGGGAAAGATTGAGGGCAGGAGAAGGGGGTGACAGAGAATGAGATGGTTGGATGGCATCACCAAATCAATGGACATGAGTTTGAACAAACTCTGGGAGATAGTGAGGGACAGGGAAGCCTGGCATGCTGCAATCTATGGGGCTGCAAAGAGTCGGACACAACTGAAAAACAATACCACCAGAGTTGCAGAGTTAAAACAAAGAAAAGGCATGGACATGATCACTTCTCCCCAGTTCTTAAAAATATCTTAATACCTTTTAGTGGATGATTAAGTATTTTTTTTTGCATACACATAGTTATGTAACCCTTTCATTTTACCTGACTGTGGAGTAATAAAAAAAAAGGCAAATATAAAGACTGAGGATGTTTGTAACCATAGAAACTCCATGGCATAGAGAGGGAGCCATGGTTTTAGTGATCTATTTGAACTCCACAGAAAAGACTGGAAGCTCAACTATCTTTAGTTCAAGAAGAATGCATTGTATTTGGAAATGAGAATGAGAATTTTTATGCAGAGAGAAGGAATTACCAATTCTTGGAGGAATTTCTTATTTTTTTTTTTTTCCTCTGAGTAAAATCTTTTATTTGTTAACTGTACCCTGTAGGAACATTTAACTTTTGGCAGTGTGATAAAAATAATCATTTCTATAACATGCCCCCAGGTGAACTTGGGCTCCAGAGCCTCCACCTTCCACCTGCTCTGCACCTCATCTGTACCTTTGTGGAGATTCTCCAGGGGCTCCAGCACTCCCCTCCGGAAGGAGGCCATGGGGTCTTGAACACAGGACCGAAGGCTCAGCATGCTCTGGAGGTGAGGCTCTCGGAGAAGCTGCTCCCGATAGGCTGCCAGCTGAGGGGAGCGGCAGAGCAGGGCAGCAACATTGTGGACGAACTCAGGCACCAGGCAGGTGTAGGCATTATCTGCTTGGCAATAGTGATAGGCAACCACCTAAGAAAGAAAGATGAGCACGCAGACAGGTTGAGCAGCAGCAAGAGCAGCAGTCATGGTTGTGTGTGTGTGTTTGGTCACTAAGTTGGTCATGGTTACTGTATGGTTATTCTCTAACACTGTCTTCTGTCACCCCACTCCTCAACTTCTTGAAGTGAAAACAAAAGCTGTTAACTTGGAAATTGCCCTGATTTATCTAAGATAACAAATTTGACCCAATATTTCTCTTGTATGTGTTTGGTACCATAATTCATAAATAAAACTTATAAATACAAACTGAGCTTTTCCTCTAGATTAAAATAGGAAGCAGGCCTGAGAATAAAGATTAATCTCTCTAATTTATTCAGCATGAAGTAGTACATGAAACAATCTGATACTGTAACAAAGCATCAGGAATAAAATAACCAGAGAAATACCATATGTTAGATTCAACAAACATATGTTTATAAGGCATATTTAAAAAATTATAATTGTGTTGTAATCAGTCTTATGGAAAATAAAATAATGCAGACTTAAGAATTATCACTAAATAGTTTTCTAAGCACCCAGAGACAGAGAGGATAAGAACTAGATAATAGGAAGGAGGAGTGAGATTTTTGTCAGATGCACGTGTTAAATTCAAAGAACTCAGAAAATGCATGCATCTTAATATCATCTAGGGTCTAGCCAGTCTGGCTGGAACTTGCAATTTTAAGCTCTGTTTTCTTATTTGTTTAAATTTGCACAGTGTTTGCTTTGTATCTTCTGGTTGTTCCTTTTGCCTCAAGGGCAAGAAGGGCAGAGGGTGATTTTAATCTAGACCACTCTGTTGGCTCAGTATTACCTACAAAAGTGATGGGCCTATGTAGAAACTGCAGGGGAGATTTAGCCTGAATGTACAGACCACACTTGACATGGTGCTCAAAACATAATGCAGTCATGTTAGCTGATGCCGCCACCACCACCACCAGCAATGTCTTCTCCTCTTCCTCTCCATCATTATCACGGTCATCATCAAGGTTCTGTACACTTTCTTCTTTTCAGCTACTGCCTTTGTGCCTCAGGCATTTGAAATTTGCCCTAAGAGCATGCACAGATATACTACTGGGACCCCAGCTCTCAAAGAACAGAATCATCCACGAAAGTGTTCTGCTTTGAAATGACTCCTAACCTGTAGGTATGGTCATTCTAGCTCTTTAACAAATGCTGGAAATATCACTTTTTAAAAAATATCTGAAGTCCTTCTCATTAACATTAAAAAAAAAATGAACAACACAGGAAATGTTACTACACCTGGAAAGCTGAGGACAGGGATTGCTTGTAAGTGAAGCAATGATGTCGGAGCATAGTGTGGAAATGGAAATGAGGAGGTATACTTAGAAATCTCCACTCTCTTTTGTAGATAGATTGATCACTGCTTTATTACTGATCTTAAACACAAGGTAAGGAACCCAAAAAGAAAACTTGACAGCAATTGATCTGTCCTCTTAGTGAACAGTGAAAGTCAGTGGTTATGTACACATGGACACAAATCTCCACTTTATAAAAAGAAAACAGCAAATCTCTGAATCAATATGAACTTTCATCATATTTTATCTCAATTGATTTCCTATGTCGAGGCAAAGTACAGCTGAGCAAATCAGCTATAACTTACCGTTTACCTGAAGTAATGGGAAACGAGTGTGAAGATAAAAAGTTTAAAATTTAGGAAGAGGGTTCTTGCCCTGGTTTCATTAAAAATCATCTACACTCTTGGCTATCTGAAGTTTCACCTAACAGAGATCACTGAGAAAGTTGCCCCTTCTGGGGCTGCCTTTGTTTCTTTGAGTTTAAAAATTTTTAGGCATTCCAAATATAAAATCTTAACTCCTCTGCAGACTTCAGGCAGACAGACCATTCAACATCTTCATGAAATTTGTACTTTGACTCAAAATAGGTCACTTACTAGATATTTCCAGGCAGCTAGATGGTATGTAAGTGTACATATAATCTGTCAAAAACACTTGGTATTTCTCCCGAATTATCTGTTGACATTACAACAACTTTTCCAACATACATGAATAGGAAACACAGTTTTTTACCTTCAGTCTCTCACTGTGCTAGTGTTCAGTGAAGGGCAAAAGATCACTCCCTACAGCTCTGAGGAAGTGACCACGGCCTATATTCAGTCACTATTATTCCAGTAATACCAGACCAACTGGTATTACTGGAATAATAATACTGCAATATCAGACCACCTTACCTGCCTCCTGAGAAACCTGTATGCAGGTCAAGAAGCAACAGTTAGAACTGGACACGGAAAATTGCACTGGTTCCAAATTGGGAATGGAGTATGTCAAGGCTGTATATTGTCACCCTGCTTATTTAACCTATATGCACAATACATTGTGCAAAATGCTGGGCTGGATGAAGCACAAGCTGGAATCAAGTTTGTTGGGAGAAATATCAATAACTTCAGATGACATCACCCTTATGACAGAAAGTGAGGAGGAATTAAAGAGCCTCTTGATGAAAGTGAAAGAGGAGAGTGAGAAAGTTGGCTTAAAACTCAACATTCAAAAAACAAAGATCATGACATCCAGTCCCATCACTTCATGATAAATAGATGGGGAAACAGTAGAAATAGTGACAGACTTTATTTTCTTGGGCTCCAAAATCACTGCAGATGGTGACTGCAGTCATGAAATTTAAAGACGCTTGCTCCTTGGAAGAAAAGCTATGACCAACTTAGATAGCATATGAAAAAGCAGAGACATTACTTTGCCAACAAAGGTCCATCTGGTCAAAGCTATGGTTTTTCCAGTAGTCATGTATGGATATAAGAGTTGGACCATAAAGAGAGCTGAGTGCCAAGAATTGAGCTGGAGTGTTGGAGAGGACTCTTGAGAGTCCTTTGGACTGCAAGGAGATCAAACCAGTCAACCCTAAAGGAAATCAATCCTGAATATTCATTGGAAGAACTGATGCTGAAGCTGAAGCTCCAATACTTTGGCCATCTGATGTGAACAACTGACTCATCAGAAAAGACCCTGATGTTGGGGAAGATTGAGGGCAGGAGGAGAAGGGGACGACAGAGAATGAGATGGCTGGATGGCATCACCAACTTGATGGACGTGGTGATGCTATCCAACCATCTCATCCTCTGCTGCCCTCTTCTCCTCCTGCCTTCAATATTTCCCAGCATCAGGGTCTTTTCTGATGAGTCAGTTCTTCACATCAGGTGGCCAAAGTACAGGAAGCTTCAGCTTCAGCATCAGTCCTTCCAATGAGTATTCAGGGTTGATTTCCCTTAGGATTGACTGATTTGATCTTCTTTCTGTCCAAGGGACTCTTTAAGTCTTCTCCAGCACCACAATTAAAAGCATCGATTCTTTGGTGCTCAGCCTTCTTTATGGTCCAACTCTCACATCAGCTGTCACTGGCATCACTTAAAATTTTTTTCGGGGTCATGCCACATGGCATGCAGGATGGGGGATTCCAATCATGGATTGAATCCGTGCCCCTGCCACGGAAGAGCAGGCTCTTAACCATGGGGCCACCAGGGAGGTCCCAGCAAACTCTAATGTTGCCACTGACCTTCCTTCACGCTCTCATATTTTTATTCCCTATCTCCTTCTCATCACTCTTTCTTGAACTCTCTCACTACCACCTGGTTGATTTCCTCCTCGGCACATCCCTTCCAATACTTCAGTTTGGATTTTCCTATGTCTAGTGACCTCGTGGCTCAGGGTAAAAACATTTACTTTGCCCTTTCTCCCTCAACTATGGCTGTAATTCTCATCCTGGGACTGGCAGCTAGGAATAGCTCAAGACTTGGGTTTGGCCTCAGTAATTTTCCAGCTTGGAGCTCTTTTTTTTGCAGTAGGAATTTTTTTTTTTTAAACTTTTTATTTTGAGCTAATTTTAGACTTAAATGTTGCAAAAAGATGTGAGTTTCCGTATATTCCTTACCCAGCTTCCCTTAACATCTTACATAATCATAGCATAATTATTGAAACCAGGAAATAACACTGGCACACACTATGAACTAGAGGCAGTATTCAAATTCTGTCAGTTTTCCACTCATGACCTTTTTCTGTTCCAGCATTCTATCCAGTTGTTATTTCTCCTTAGACTCCTGTAGTCTGTAAGAGCTCCTCAGTCTTTGTGTTTCATGGCCTTGACACTTTTGAAGAGTACTGATCCGTTACTTTGTTGAATATCAGTCAGTGTGAGTTCCTCTCATGTTTTCCTCATTTTCCAGTTGAGATTTTTTTTTTTTGGCAAGAATACCACAAAAACAATGTTTTGTCCTTTTCAGTGGATCATGTCACAGGGTTCATGATGTGACGCGTCCTGATCCTGGTGGTGCTGACCTTGAGGTAAAGGTTTCTGCCAGGTTTCTTTACTATAAAGCTACTATCTTACCCTTTATAGTTAAATATCTTAGAGGAGATACTTTGAGTCAGTGCAAATACTGTTCCTCCCCAAATTGTTACCCACTAATTTCAGTATCCATCTGCAACATTATTATTATTACCATAATGTACTACCTGGTGACTACAGTTTACAGTCCTACATTATATAGTTGAAAATGACTTAAGAGAGTAGACTTTAAAAGTTATCACACCAAAAATTCTGTAACTATGTGAGGTGATGGCTATTAACTAACTACACATATCAAATCATTATGCTGTACATCTTTAACTAAGACAGTATTCTATGTCAGTTAATCTCGATAGAACTGGGGAAAAAGCATGATGAGATAGGAAATACAAGATGCAGGTGTAACACAAGCTGGGGCCATCTAAGGAACTAAGGAGAGCTGGAAAGGCCTCCTTAGAGGTGAAACTTAAGCTGAAATCTAAAGGATGATGACAAGCGCATTGGGGCAGGTGTGTCCCAGGCAGAGGAAGACAGCACGTGTGACGCCCCTCAGGCAAGACACAGCTTTACACCTCCAATGCAGCTAGAATTCGAGTGAGTGGGGAGAGGCGGGAGATATGAGCAGATAGATAGAGCAGAGGCTTTCATCTGGGGTGGCTCTGCTCCCCAGGGGACATTTGGTGACGTCTGGAGACAGTTTTGGTCAACATGACTGTGGGTGGCAGGATACCACTGGACAGTGGGCAGAGGCCGGGATAAACAGGACAGCCCGCAGACCAAGAGTTATCTGGCCCAAAATGTCAACGGTGTTGAGGCTGAGAAACCCTGGGCTAGATAAAAAATGTAAAGGCCCTCTGGGCTTCCCCGGTGGTGCTAGTGGTAAAGAACCTGCCTGCCAATGCAGGAGACAGAGGAGACTTGGGTTCGATCCCTGGGTCAGGAAGATCTCCTGGAGAGGCCATGGCAACCCACTCTAGTCTTCTTGCCTGGAGAATCCCATGGACAGAGGAGTCTGGCCAGCTACAGACCATGGGGTTGCGCACCAATACAACTGAAGCAACTTAGCACGCATGCATGTAAAGGTCCTTTACGATAATAGTCATGTTTCAAGAACGGAGTTTGGATTCCATTCAAGGGCAAGGAGGAGCCACTGACAGATTTTAAGTAGCAAGAACAGAAATCTGTTTTAGAAGGATTACTCAGACTTCAGTACAGAGAACAGATTACAATTTATTCACTCATTTAACACATACTTCTGTGCTAGGCGTTGTGTTAGGAGCTGGTGACAGAGTGGTGAACAATAATTTAAATACTGACCCATCTAGTGGAAGAGACAAGATTAAAAAGCAAAAAAAAAAAAAAAAAAAAAAAAACCCTGAGAAATAAATAAATAAGGTTGTTTCCATATTCAGTATCCTGAGTGTGGATGCATCTGGGTCTCACTATAAAATTTTGATGTTAATTTTTAGAGGAAAAAAAAACCCTAGACACATTTTATAAAACATCATCTATAGGTTATTTGCTGTTTAGTTTGGATCACATTTCTCCTAAAATGTAAATCTCTTCAAAATAGTCAACTGGAACCCAAACCAAATCTCATACCGTTTTTCTTTTTCTGAATCTCGTACTTCGCTGATGTTATTTTTTGTTTTCCTCTCTCCCTGTGAGTGTGTGTGTGTGTGTGTGTGCGGTTAAGTCTCGTATTACGCTCAACAGGCATTTCTGAACTGCTGACAGGATCACTTCCTTGCTGATACCTGGAACACTAGCAGCAACTAGCTCAGGAATGAACCGTGATCACTTGACATCATCCTGATTTAGTACAGAACTCGTCTCTTGGCAAGGATGACATTTCAGGTTTTTTTTTCTTACATAGATTTCCCTAGGGGGGAAAAATCCTCTGCTTTTTGTGTCTCTGTGACACTTATTAAAATTAGCTAGTTTCTCTAATTAGCTTATTTAAGAGGTATTAGCTTTTTAGTCTTAAGGATTAAGCCAGTGGCAACTTACCTAATGTGACAAGAGCGTCTAGTCACTTTTGAAAAAGGAAACTTTTTGAAGAAGAATTTGAGGTCAGCGAAATTTCTGGAAGGTGCTCCTTCATTATAAGTTTCTTGCTTTGAAGCCACTTTCAATTATCGACAGATTTTTCCATAAGAACACGAAACAAAAATCCTTCCTGTTGCACTGGAGAGCGCTACAGTGGTTAAAAGCCTGGACTCTGGAGCCTGCCTGCCTCAGTTTAAATCGTGGTTTCAAGTCATGTTCTAGTTATCTTGGTGAGTTACATAACCTCAGTATGAGGTAAGTTTCTGTATCTGTTAAATGGGAAGAAGACGACTCACTTTATTGGGGTGAACACTGACTCTGTATCCAAGCTCTGCTATTTACTAATAGGAAGACACTGGAAAAATTAACTATCACTGAAGCACAGTGTCCTCATCTGTAAAATGGGGATGACAGTGACCACCTCAGAGGTTCAAGGTAAGAATGAAGAAGTGAAATAACAAATATAATGTAAAAAGTACTAAGCTCAATGTGCATTATGCCCACAGTAAATATAAGTCAGTCTCTCTGTCTGGAGAATTCTACATGTCTGACCACACAGATAACAGAATGAAACCCTGGAAAAGTGATGGTTGTTCTAAAGTCACACACCCAGGAAAGGCTCTGAACAAGATCTCCACACACCTCAGCTATACTTCAGAAGAAATACATAATATTAACTGGAAATACATTAAGAGATCTAGACCTAGCAAAACCTGTTACTTCAAGTGGAAAGTGTTTCTTCAATAAATAAAGTTGCTCTAAAGTTGTGACAAGAACTCAATGTTCTCAATTAGGAAGAAGCATAAGAAGCCTCAAGAATACTATGAAATATCGACGATAATGAATGATACACAAGAACTGACATTAAGAACTATCAAATCAAGCAGTTTTTCAAGGGTACTTTTAATTTTCATTTAATAGCTTGCATTATCAACATACTAACTGATTCGAAAAGATCTCATCATTTGTTACAGATGAGAAGCAAGGTCGCTGGCTTCTGCTCTATGCTTCTATAACATAAACCTGTGTTTGAACTGGAAATGTGGCACAATTACTCGGATAACATTCAATTTTAATCTAAGGGGCCATTTGTTTCACAATGTTCAGTGTAAATTTTAAGATATTCCATCTCTGCATACAAACAGAGGTATTTATATTTTGCTTAAGGAAGAAATAAGCATGAAACTTTAAATATATTCCTTAAGTGTAAATAATGATTAATATATCTCACTTCTAACATTTAACATCTTCAAAATATTGAATCAAACGTCAACTTTAATCTAAGGAGCCATTTCTTATAGAAGGTTTGCTGCTGCTGCTGCTAAGTCACATCAATCGTGTCCAACTCTGTGTGACCCCATAAAAATATCCCATTTCTAGGTACAAAAGAGATTGATTTATCTTGTGCTTAAGGAAGGCACAACCATGGAATTTAAAACACGATCAGTTTTCAAGTAAATATAGTTACTAATTTCCTACTAAAAATAAATAACATTTTCCAAATATTGAACATATGGAATCTTGGGATTTCTTTCTTTCTCTCTCTTCTAACTTTTTGACTGCAGCGCAAGGCATGTGGGATCTTATTTCTCCGATCAGATACTGAACCTGTGTTCCCGGCAGTAGAAGCGCAGAGTCTTAATGGGTGGATAGCCAGGGAAGTCCTGGGACTTTTCTCCTGATGAGAGACTAAGAAGTGACAACATGTGAAGACTTTCTTTCTAGCACTCATCACCATCCGATATACCATGTATTTGTTTGTTCATTGGCCTTCTCCCACCACAAAAACGTAGGCTACCTGATAACAGGGACTGTGTCTGTCTGGTTCACTGCTTTAGCTTCAATCTTGTATTACAGGTGTTCCAAACATCTATTCCAAATGAATAAATAAATGACTGTGATGATGAAAGCTCTTCAGCATTTGTGTATTTCTAGATGACATTTATTCTGATTTTTTCTAAAGAAGAGGCTGGAGTCAGCTTACACGGGATATTTAGAAAAAAGAAAAAACAAAGATGTCTTTTAAAGTTGCACTGAGTTAGCAGTGAAATGAGGGAAGTCTCAAACTGTTTTCAGAAGCCCATTTGTAAATGGGTGTGTACCTAAGTGGGGACAACTGAAAATGTAGTTGGGGGAAACATGCCATTTCTGGCTCATACCTGGACAGGATTTCTATGAAGAAATTAGAAGCTTATGACAGTGAAGATGCCTTCCTGTTCCTCATTACTAATTAACCATGACAAGAGACTTCTTCAAACACTGGAGACGGCATTCCTCCAAAATAAGGAGGATAAGAAACAGAAATGCGGAGACTTCCCTGGCAGTCCAGCGGTTAAGGCTCTGTGCTTCCGCTGCAGGGGTGGGGGAGGGGAACAGGTTCAATCCCTGCTTAGGGAACTAAGATCCCACCATGCCGCCAAATAAATAAATAATTGTCACAAAATAAAAGATTATCACAGAGTGATTTGGGGAAAAAAAAGAAACATAAATGCAAACTCTGTTGATGAGAAATATCTAATTTCTGATTATAATATATAAGGATGGAATATGAATGTAGGATTAAATAGCTTAACAGAAGAAGGTGAAGCAAGTGCTAGCTGAGGATATAAGGCTGACTCATCTGTCAAACCTCATAAAACCACAGGAATTATAAGCACCAGATACTGTGGAAGAAGAGGGGTGAGGAGGGAAGTTGAAAACACAGACATTATTTGACGTTTATGGAAGGAGCAGTTGGATCCCCAGATATCCCTCCCATCTTGCCCAGCTGGGTGACTACCTTCCCCAAAACCCACAGGAAAGAGGATTATATTCACTCAAGAAACTAAGAGAATCCAGGCTTAGGGATACCAGACACAGGGTAGGTAAGGAGCAGGTGCAGGACTGAAACAAGGGGCTTATGTAAAAGTCTGCAATCTAAGTGATGAAACTTCACTTTCTCTCTATTTCTCTCTCTCTCTCTCTCTCTACTAGCTTCAGAATGCTGGCAGCCAGGATATACACCCTCAGGAGATTGGTGGATTCCCTGCTAGATAAGATGAACAGTGCAGGAAAAAAACTTATGGACATTGACTTCGGGGTTTTGCAGTAAAAGTTGACAGGTCATCTTAATTCTCTATAGTGAAGCTCTCCGCATACACAGGCTTCCATCAGGTTTTCACTATCTAACTATTAAGGAAGAGAAAAGAGAACATACTGCATCCATAACACAAAAACAGTATGCTCTAAAAAAGAGGGGAACAACTGGGGGAAGAAAGGACCTATTGGAAATTAAAAATGTGATAGCCAATTTTTTGTGTGTGTGTGAAAAGTATTGCAAGGTGATGTTGAGGAAATCTCTTTAAAGTGGATCATAAAACAAAATAGGAAAACGAAAGTATAGGAAACAGGGAAGTAAAGAGTATTAACATAGGAAATTAATTTTTGACTAAAAGGAGTTGTAGAATAAGATAACAGAGGAAGTGGTGGTGAGGAAATTATCAATAAATAATACAAAAGCATTTTCCTGAATCAAAGAATAAACCCAGGGTTCACTAGGCACCAATAGAATATGAAAAGAAAAAAGACCTAGTAAGACTGGTGACAGAGAAGATTCTAAAAGCTTCTGGAAGGAAAAAAAAGTATATATAAAGAATCAGGAATAAGAATAGTACCATACTGGGATGGAACTAGAGGATGAGATGGTTAGATAGCATCACCAACTCAATGGACATGAGTTTGAGTAAACTCCGGGAAATAGTAAAGGGCAGGGACGCCTGGTGTGCTGCAGTCCACGGGGTCACAAAGAGTCAGATATGACTTAGCAACTAGAACAAGAAAACCGTATTACTTATATAGTAATACTGGAAGTTCAAGATGGGTATCTTCCAAAAGGGAGTAGATATATGTATATGTATACATATATGTATGTATGGCTGACCCAAGCTATGTGCAGTAGAAGCTAACACAACACTCTAAAGCAATTATGCTCCAATAAAAATTAACTTAAAAATTTTAAAAAGGTGGATGCCTTCAAAATTCTGAGGGAGAATAATTTTTAAACTCCAGTTTTATGATATCAAACAAATGGTAATGTATGAGAATGGAATGAAGACACTTTTATGAACATTAAATCTCAGAAAATTTACCTCCTTGGCATTTTTTCTTGGGAAGCTACTAGATGATGTGCTCCATCAAAGAAAGGAATATAATCAAGAAAGATCATGACATGTGATCAAACACAGCAACAGAATTTCCAGGATAACAACTAGGTGGTAAGCCTTGAGAGCATCCGAGGTCCAGGTTCGTTTGATGGAGAACTCTGGGGCTTCCAGAGTGTGTGTGTGGCAGGGGGAATATAACTGATGTGGAAAACTGTCCTGAGAGCCATTTTACAAAGCATTAAGAGTTATGGACGGAGAAGGCAATGGCACCCCACTCCAGTACTCTTTCCTGGAAAATCCCATGGATGGAGGAGCCTGGTAGGCTGCAGTCCATGGGGTCGCTGAGAGTCGGATACGACTGAGCAACTTCACTTTCACTTTTCACTTTCATGCATTGGAGAAGGAGATGGGAACCCACTCCAGTGTTCTTGCCTGGAGAATCCCAGGGATGGTGGAGCCTGATGGGCTGCTGTCTATGGGGTCGCACACAGTCAGACACGACTAAAGCGACTTAGCAGCAGCAAGAGTTATGGAACGACAATCATCGTTTTGAAGAAAAAGAAGCAAATTTTAAAATGAGGCATTTCATAACCCAGGAAAAACAAAACTGCTCAAGAAGAAAATGTTATTCTTGGTTCTACAGTGAACCGTATTGCCACAGTATTAATACTGTGGAATATAATATAACACGGATTCAGACAAAAATCATGATATAACTATAGTGACATGGTGGACAGAGCAAGGAAGGTAAAAGAGCTAAAATTCTCATCATCCATAAGAAGCAATAGATAATGCACAGAACTGATCAAAACAGTTATAGCAGACCATAAATATTATTTACAAAGATGGAGGTATGGATCAGAGAAATATCTCTAAACATTGAAAGTGTTTGCCTTTGGGGCGAGGGTGGCTTGGGGAGGAGAAAAGAATTCCTGGTTTTTATTATAAGTCTTTGAACATTATTTGATTTCCTGAACTATGTGTATATATCGCTTTGATAATAATAAAGCAAATTACAATGCAACATATAAAAAATTCATGGATAGTGCAGTACAGCAGGAAGTTAGGAGCTAGGAATGAAAATTTAAAAACTATATTGATTACTTATACTGTGATCTTGGGTAAATCATATAACTTTGAGTCTCCACTTTCTTATCTATTCCTTATGGGACTTTGGTTATTTCTAAGGGTCCTTGCAACAATGTTTCTGATTCCAAAATAACAAAGTATTTTTCTAGGAACAGCAAAGAAAGAGAAAATTTCCTCTATATGTTAATGGTATACCTGTATATACTTTTGTTCGCTTTGCTGGGGTCTCCCTCCCATTGTTCTGTTGACGTTAAAATGGCGCTAGCATGCTCGCACCCTGGGGATCCTCTCGTACCTGTGAGGCTAGTCTCCGCATGGCCTCCTCCTGCCGCCTGCGCATTTCTGGAGTTCCTGGGCAGCTTCCACTGGTGATGGAAGAGTGGGCTGACGGTGGCTGTGTGAGTGGCAGCTCTCTGTTGGCATCCACATCTGGTTTAAAAAGATGAGATATTTGCATCAGATCATCATAAAACTCTGGATTGGTTGAAGACTGGCTAAATTCAATGTGTTGTACAATCCCGCAATTCTACTCTTAGGTATGTACCCAAGAGAATTAAAAATGTATGTCCATGAAAAAACTTGTACACAAGTGCTCAAAGAAGCAAGATTCAAAGTGGAAACAACCCAAATGTCCATCAACTGATGAACTGATAAAATGTGGTACAGCCCCACAAGGGAACATTACTTGACAATAAAAAGAAATAAAATACCAATACATGGACAACCCTTGGAAGTGTTACACTCACTCAAAGAAGCCAGTTGCAAAAGGTCATATAGTGTATGATTCTATTTATGTGAAATGCCCAGAAAAGGAAAATCCACAGGAGACAAAAAAGCAGATTCGTGCTTACCTAGGGGTGGAGACAGGGAAATGAAGACGGACTGCTAACGGGCATGGGATTTCTTTTAGGGGGGAATGAAAACATTCTAAGATTATAGTGACTGCTTTACAACTCAGTGAATACACTAAAATGCACTGAACTGAACAATTTAAATGGGTGAATTACAGGGTTAGGTGAATTGTAGCTTAATAAAGCTGTTTTTTAAAAAATTCCATTTGCTCATGTTATTTAGGTAATATCTTAACTACTACTGGGCTTCCCTGGTGGCTCAGAGGATAAAGCGTCTGCCTGCAATGCAGGAGACCCGGGTTCGATCCCTGGGTTGGGAAGATCCCCTGGAGGAGGGCATGGCAACCCACTCCAGTATTCTTGCCTGGAGAATCCCATGGACAGAGGAGCCTGGCGGGCTATAGTCCACGGGGTCGCAAAGAATCGGACACGACTGAGCGACTTCACACACACACGCTAACTACTACTAGAAATCAGGGACTACATTTGTGAATACAGATAATATTTTAACAAGGGGTACAAAATAAGTAGGCTGTTACTGGATGGTCAACAGCTATTGAAGAGGAGGAGGAACAGGGAAAATGGTTTTCATGTAACTCCCTACCAGGAGGACTGAATTGAGACCTCTTCCACCCAACTGGCCATTGCCTGGAGTTCTGAATACAGTGTAGGAGGGGAGGTGTGGGAGACAGCACTGAAAGAAGACTGAAGAAACAGTAAGTTCAGCGACTGTCACTGTATCATGCCTGTTGTTTACTCCCTTGCTCCACCCCGTTTCCCTTTATCTGGTACTTGACTTTGTGGGTAATTATGGTCTTCTGTCTTCTAGCTGTTCCCTTCGGGAGACGCCCTCCTTTCTGTTTGGGTGTCTTTACTTTCTGCTTGGTATTCAGAGAAGAGTAGAAAACAAGTGAATCGGGAGGAGCTGCCGTGTACACAGCAAATTGGCAAAACGGATTTCTGGGATGAGCAGGGTTGAGAGAGGAGGAGCTACTCACTGCACAGCTATCTGGGGGCATGGCAGCTGTTGGCAAATATCAAATCCGAACAATAACTACACTGAGCCTTCTAGGGATAGGAGAATAGAGTCCTGTGTTAGACTGAACTTCCCTAACGACTGTACTGAGTATCTTTGTAGTTCATGTGATAATATCCTGATTACGCAACAGGTCCATTTTCACAAAATGTTTTTGTTCTTAGAAGAGTGTGTGTGTTGAGGGGTGGGTGATGGTGGTGGTTGAGACTGATGGGGGAGTAAGGTTTAGGAAGGGGTGTAGGTGGCAAACAGGATGACAGGCTAGTGCCTGCCGTGACAGCTCTTCTGTGCCTTCCCAGGGAAATGACAAGGAGGGGGCGGCTGGGGGCTGGGTGTCTGTGGGGGAAGGACAGAGCCAGGCAACGCAGTGCTGCAGGCTAGACTGCTCACATCTGCCAGGGCAGTGCTGCTCAGCGCGGAGGAGGCGGAGACAGAAAGAAGAATGACACAGGATGCAGAGATGAAGGCCAGGAGCTCCAATAACGTTTCACCTATTTTCATCATTACTACAACTACATCGCTGACTCAGGCCTGGGAAGGCCAGAAGGATTCCGAATACACCTATCAAAGCTTAATGTAAATTAAACTGTAAAAACTGAATTCAATTCTCTCTCTATAGACATCACCCTTATTCACTAATGAAAAAGATTCTGCTGCTGCCAGTGACATTTCCAGTGCTGACTCCTATAGTAAAAGGTCGACGCTGAAAAACAGCTTGTTCTTTATTCTTTTTTTTTCCTCAAAGAAACACCTTTAAATTGGTTAATATATATTCAATTCATATCTGTTTACAGAAATAACAGAAATATAAAATAGAAACATACAGATCACTGATTTTTTAAAAGTAGTATTTTTGAGCCCCAATACTTGAAAAGTTTTAACCAAAACCTCATGAGGATAATAATACAAGAAAGACAAAACATGTGCCCTCAAAACTAGAAAATTTAATGAGACAGTTCTAAAACAAACTGATGTTACATTTTATCATTAATCATTTGCATAGCAGAAAATGAAAATTTTATAAAAGTGTGTAGTTTTGGGGTAATTCCAAGAGTTGACTTTGTTGTTCAGAGTTAATATTTAAATACCAGTCAATGACGTCAACCACTTATTTCTAACCCATCTTAAAGAGCAGTGGTCTGGTTTGCAGCAAATACAACAAGGCAGTGCTGGTTCTGTGTAATTCTGATAAATACATGGCCACATACTCTATCCCTTTAACACCTTTTCAAGTTGTGAAAGTTAACCTATCAGGCCAAATCTCCAATCTAACATGTGGACATTTATCACATAAATGGGAGTGTCCTGGTATTTTTAGAGTTTCTCTGGAGGTAATGGCAATCCACTCTAGTGTTCTTGCCTGGAGAATCCCAGGGACAGGGGAGCCTCATGGGCTGCTGTCTATGGGGGCACACAGAGTCAGATATGACTTAGCAGTAGCAGATGGAGGTAAAAGGCAATGGAAGTTAGAGAATAACTTGATGAACTACCTTTAGAAAACCTTTATTTTGGGGAGCACATGGTGGTTTTCTACTAGCTTCTGCTCTCTCAGGCTTGGGGGGGCACTCCCAGGTACTTCTGCTTTCAGAGAAGGCAGTTCTTCTTGCCCTTGAATCATGATTCTACCATTCTGTTATCTGCCACAGTGAGTCAGAGAGACTATCACCTCTCTGGTTTTCTTCCTGACACAGTCAAATAGTTAACCTCTTGGATAACTCAGATAAGTAGTAGTCTGGTGTGATATGTACACACATTAAGGAAAATACTGAAATAGGACTCCCCTGGTGGTACAGCAGCTAAGAAGCAGCCTGCCAACGCAGGGGACACGGGACCAATCCCTTGTCCGGGAAGATTCCACATGCCAGGGAGCAACTAAGCCCATGCACCACAACTACGGATGCCCGCACACCTAGAGCCCGTGTGCCGCAGCAAGAGAAGCATCTGCAGCGAGAAGCTCTTGAACTGCAACAAAGAGCAGCCCCCGCCTGCCACGACTAGAGAAAGCCTGAGCAAAGCAATGAAGATCCAGCTCAAAAAATAAATTAAAAAAATGAAGTCTATTGAAAATTAACAACTTGTGTACTAACATAGTAAAAAAATTATACCAAAAAAAGAAAAAGGAAAAAAATAAGAAAACACTGGAATAGGTATGGTGAGTTACATTTAACCATGAAGACATCTTCTTAGAATCACAAAACTGTAGCACAGGAATGAATCTTAAAGATCACCAAATCCTACTGATGCATTTTACGGGTGACAAAACCGAGGTCTAAAGAATTATGGTAAGATTCTCAAGGTTACAAAGTATTGTCAATTTGAGCACTGGGACTCAACCTGTGGACTCTTGACTCCTCTGACATTCTGTCCATCTACCTCAGAAAAGCTTCATCCAGAAACTAAGCATGATATTGCTCTTATGACATGAATTCTTCTGTACTAATTCTTACTACACCCGGGCAAACGGGGACTCTTGATTCAACTGGTTTTCCTTCTAGACACTAGTTCTTCTACATGTCAGATTATCTGTAAGTTTACCGGCAGCGATGTGCTTACCTAAAGACATGAAATTGTTAATGCCAACAGAAGCCAGGATATTGGGGGGGTGTTCAATGAGTTTCTCTTGAGTTCCCACAGCACTGTGCTAGAGACTCTGTAGCTACTATGACCTCAAACCAATCATTTCTAGTGGTTGCTGTCTGGAAATCTACGATGAGCTAGATTACTCATTTGGACTAGTAGAGCAATAGTTTCTTTTTGTTCTCTTATAACTAGCAGGAGCCAGGTAGACACACTCAAACAGGTAACCTCTTGGATGACTCAGATAAGTAGTGGTCTGGTGTGATATGTAAGCACTCTAAGGAAAATACTGGAATAGGTATGAACAGTTACTTTTGAACATGAAGACATCTTAGAATCACATAGGAGTATGATTTTAGCATAGGAGTCAATCTTAAAGATCATCTAAATTTGTGGTTCTCTACATATACTAAGTATAAGAATATCCATACATTTCCTTTTAGCTCCTTAACTTGAGTTCCAGGCATAAACAGAGGGGAGCACAGCAAAATGGATGAGACTGGCCTCTGAAACCAGACTGATTAGGCGCAAATTCTAGTTTCATTCTTTACTAGCTGTGAAACCTGGGAGGCTTACTTAACCTCTCTGAGCCTTAAACCACTAATCTGTGAAAGGAAGAAAACAGGAACTACCTCACTTGAGTTGCTGAGAGGACTGGATGAACTAATATTTGTTAAACTCTTAGAGAGCACCTGGCACTAAGGACCATATTAAGTATTTTAAAAACAAACAAGATCCTGACTGTGATCGTTAAACTGCGCCCTGCTGGTGATGAAAGAAGCATGAATATATATGAGATCTCAGCATCTCTTCACAAGGAAGCAGGAGAAATTCTTCAAGGACACAACGAAATTCACGCCCGAGCAGTGCAACAGACACCAGTCGCAAGAAATGGAGGCTGCAAACAAGACTGTGCCAGCAAGGCTGGGCACAGGCTGAGCAAAAGCTGACAGCAATGGATGCAAAGAGCTCTACCAGGCAATAGCTGTAGTCATTACCCGAAGGACGGACCAGCTAGCCAAGCAGGAGGGAAAACTCATACATTTATTCTGAGAGAAAGGGTTTTTCTGTCACACTTAGGTGATTGTCGGCTATATGGGCTAAATGTCAGCAGAATATTACATTCTTTCTCCCAGCTCCGAGTTGAAGATCCTCACATGCAAATCGGTTTTGCAGATCAGAAAATGAAAGGATCTGAGACTTAATATAAACATGAAAAGAAATTTAAGAGCCATGTAGCAGAGAGTTCTTTAAAAAAAAAAAAAAAGGGTACCTACGTTTGGGGGAGGCGTGTGGGCTGTCAGAGGCGATTTGTCTCATCCGTGTTCCGTGGCAGCTGAGGGCCACCAGTCTGGAAATGATGGCAGTTTTGCCGAACCCAATGTTTCCCACGATCACGACTCCCTGGTTCACGCTGGCGTTTGAACTTTGAAGCTGAGCATCTATTTCATGGAAAACCCAATCCCGACCAACGAACACCGACTCCGTAGTGATGCTGGGCACTTCAAAGAGCAGGGGCTTCAGGGAGATATCGGGAGGTCTGTAAGGTGCAAAGCGGACTGGAAGGAACAATAAGAGAACAGGGGACTTAGGCCAAAGTGTCAACACTGAGAGAAGTAAAGACCAAAAAAGCAGCATGGTTTAGAAGAGCACTGAGAGTTCACTGTGAGGGTATTCTGGGTTATTCAGAAAATAAGAAAACTCTGAATTTTGGTTCTGTACAGAGAGGCAACGATACATGAGCTAGAGCTACTTGCGACTGCAGCTGCAAGAACCCAAACATGGTTAAAACAGCAGTAACTTATGTTATAGTCAGAAAGTCAGTGTGATACTCAAAATGATTTAACAATAGGGCTGGCCCACGTGCTGGCAATTAGGAACAGTAGTGAAAACGCAGGGTCCCTCAAGCCTCCTTCTTGGCCTGGGGATAACCTTTAAAATGTTGGACTGCGGCGATCTGTAGGGCTGGAGTCTCAGGAGAGGCTGGGGTGTGGCAGGGAATCCAGATGGCTGACAGCATCAACTCTTTACCAACCTGCAAGGTCATATTTCAGTATTTAACCACCAATATGACCACACCACTACACATCGGTCCCATGGGAAGCAATGTGAAGAGACCTTGTCTGTTTCTTTAAAAACACTAATAAAAAACAGTGATTCCTTTAAGTTCATGATGATATTTTAAAAAAATATATAGCAAGTATATTAGGGGAAGTAAAAGCTCTGATGGCGTAAACGGTTTTCAGTATGTTAAGTGGTCAAGAAAGCAGAAACTCAACTTTCACTAATGTCTCTGCACCTGTACTGCTTATATTCATGCCAATTAAAAAGGATTTCTGGCTTCTACACACATGTACTGGGGACAAATCCTTACTGCTTTCCTCAAGACTCTTCTCTGTGCTTGTGTAGTTGTGAGATGTGCTAGGTGCCAAGCATGAGCTCTATGCACAATGGTTCTCTAAAAACCTGTAATGTGACTTGGTTTCAACAGTCAACCTCCAAATAATACTGATGGTAAAAAGAAGTCCTGCCTGACCTCTCATATCTGAGTTAAATGTCTTCTTAACTGTTTTAAGAGTAGTTCTAGATGTACCATTAACCTCAGATATGCAGATATGGCAGAAAGTGATGAGGAATTAAGGAGCCTCTTGATGAAGGTGAAAGAGGAGAGTGAAAAAGCTGGCTTAAAACTCAATATTCAAAAAACAAAGATCAAGGCATCCGGTCCCATCACTTCATGGCATATAGACGGGGAAACAGTGACAGACTTTATTTTCTTGGGCTCCAAAATCACTGCAGATGGTGACTGCAGCCACGAAACTAAAAAGATGCTTACTCCTTGGAAGGAAAGCAGTGACAAATCTAGAGAACGTATTAAAAAGCAGAGCCATTACTTTGCCTACAAAGGCCCATCTAGTCAAAGCTATGGTTTTTCCAGTGGTCATGTATGGATGTGAGAGCTGGACAATAAAAAAAGGTTGAGTGCTGAAGAATTGACGCTTTTGAACTGTGGTGTTGGAAAAGACTCTTGAGAGTCCCCTGGATAGCAAGGAGATCAAACCAGTCCATCCTAAAGGAAATCAATTCTGAATATTCATTGGAAGGACTGAAGCTGAAGCTCCAATACTTTGGCCACCAGATGTGAAGAGCTGACTCACTGGAAAAGACTCTGATGCTGGGAAAGACTGAAGGCGGGAGGAGAAGCGGATGACAGAGGATGAGATAGTAGGATGGCATCACTGACTCAATGGACACGAGTTTAGGCAAACTCCGGGAGATGGTTAAGGACAGGGAAGTCTGGCATGCTACAATCTATGGTATCACAAAGAGTTGGACATGACTGAGTAACTGACCAAGATGTATCATTTATTTTTTATATTATTATTTATTTTTTTGAATTTTATTTCTGTATCGTTAACCTTAGCACAGTAACCTGACACACAGTAGGTGCTCAATAAATGCTTACTGAAAGATTTAATTAAAAACAAAGCATTACATTCTAACCCCATATTATATTTTGGAGAATAAACGTCAGAGGTGGGAAGGGGATGAGACAGGAGAAAGGAAATCATAAAAGTGGAAATTAGGTCTACTTATCCTGCTTATATTATTCTAGAACATACTCAAACCATTCCAATATCTTAATACAGAATCTGGAGATGGCAGCTTACTTGAGAAAAACACACACATGTAAACACTCTCACTTAAAACTATTGCAAAGCCATTTGAATGGTAACTGAGCATTTTAAAAAAGGATAATTCCAAAAGTAGTACAAAAGTTAAAAATATAAAGTCAAACTCTAATAATAGAAGCAAATAGTTTCCTATGTCAGTTTTAAAATATCCCAAATTTTCACTTAAAAAAAGAAAAGGCTGTGGAGATACAGATACATGGTTACTCATAATTTCCTGATTCACATCTGTTTATCAAAATG
The DNA here is from genome assembly GCF_029378745.1 of Bos indicus. Classification (NCBI taxonomy): domain Eukaryota; kingdom Metazoa; phylum Chordata; class Mammalia; order Artiodactyla; family Bovidae; genus Bos; species Bos indicus. Next base: position 48,909,554 of record NC_091778.1, on the reverse strand, counting down.
TACTCTTTTAAAATACATATATAATTACAGAATTAGGTGAAAATTAGACTTTGACTTGCTAAAAACACTCTTAATTCTAGTGTCTTACAGTTAAATAGATTCTACTTTTCTTTTAAATTTTACTTTTCTTAAATATTATTTTATTGAGCTATGATTCACATACTTAATATTCATCCTTTTAAAAGTATGTAAACCAGTGGTTTTTTAGTACATTCACAAAATTGCACAACCATCATTATTTAATTCCTCAAGATTTTCATCATTGTCCAAAGAAAACCACTTACCCATTAGCTGTCACTCTCCAGTCTCCATTTCCCTAGTGCCTGGCAACCAAAAACTTTCTGTCTTTACAGGGTTGCCTATTTGAGACATTTCACATATATATTACCATACAATCGCCTTTGGTGTCTGGCTTCTTGCACTTAGCATGTTTTTGAGGTTCATCCATGCTGTAACATGTATCAGTACTTTTATTGCTGAACAATATTCCATTATATGGATATATCACATTTTGTTTATCCATTTATCATCTGACAAACATCTGGGCTATTTCCACTTTTTGGCTATTATGCAGCATGCTGCTGTGAAGATTCATGTACAGGTTTTTGTACATGTGTTTTCAATTCTCTTGAGTATAATTCCAGGAGCGGTACTGCTGAACATACTGCTGGGTCATATGGAAACTCTAAGTTTTAGCTTCTTGATAGACTGCCAAACTGTTCTATTTTAGTTTTGTTATTTTTTATGGAAGTAATACATATTCACTACAGAAAATTTAGGGATAGCAGATAAACAGAATAATAATCTTACTCCCACTAGCCAGAGAGAAACACAATTCACTTTTTCCCTGAGTTTTGTCTGTACCAATAGATACTTATTTTTAAAACAAAAATCGTACTATAGATACCATTTCATAACCTGCTTTTCTTGCTTTGCTTAGCAATTCCAAAGTTCTGAAAAAGTGGATTCTGTCAGACTCGCCAGCTTAACGGTTGCTTCCATGGAAGGACTGATCCTTGGAGCTCCTCACTCCATCCTTTCCAATTATGTCACTTGACAGCAGGGGGCTGCTCACCATGCAAGGGGTTTCCTAGGTAGCTGAGTGCCCTTGGTGGGCAGACACTCACACAGACCTGCTGAGCTCTGGCTGAGCAATCACAGGACTCCCAGAGAAGAAGAAGAGAACAGAAGATCGACTGGCTTGATATGAGTCTAAGAAGAGATCTCAGGTCACAAACAGCTGGTTTCAGAACCAGAATCAAAACCTAATTCTTTTTTTTTAAATATTGTAAATTAACTCATATATATAGAATCTATGCGTCTGCGTGGCTCAGAGGTTAACGGGTCTGCCTGCATCTGCCTGGAATGCGGGAGACCTCGGTTCGATCCCTGGGTCAGGAAGATCCCCTGGAGAAGGAAATGGCAACCCACTCCAGTATTCTTGCCTGGAGAACCCCATGGAGGGAGGAGCCTGGTAGGCTACAGTCTATGGGGCCTCAAAGAGTCAGACACGATTGAGCGACTTCACTTTCACTTTCTTCATAGAATCTAGAAAAATGGTACTGATGAGCCTATTTGTAGGGCAGGAATAGAGACACAGATACAGAGGATGGGCTTGTGGACACAGGGGATGGGGAAGGAGAGGGTGGGATGGACCGGGCGAGGAGCACTGACAGGTGTCCACTACCATGTGTAAACAGATAGCTAAGGGGAAGCTGCCGTTTAGCACAGAGACCTCGGCTTGGTGCTCTGTGATGACCTAGAGCGGTGTGATTGGGGAGTGAGGGGGGAGGCTCAAGAGGGAGGAGACATATGTAACACATATGGCTGATTCACACTGTTGTACAGCAGAAACTAGCCTAACACTGAAAAGCAATTATACTCCAATTAAAAAGAATTGGTAAATAAAGGAAAAAACTCCTAATTCTGACTCCAAAATCCAGGGTTTTTTTGCATTATACTATGCTGTTTCTCTATATCATATCAGTATTAAATTTGAATCTGATTATCAGCGATATCACTGATGACCAGAACTGAGTGGACTTGGCTGACTCGCTAGGCTAGCTTCCTTCTCCTTCACCTCTCCTGTGCTTCCCTTCAGAAATGGCATGACTGGCCAGAGAGAGAGAGAAGAGCTTCTCAGACACTCAGGTGCTTTCTAGACTAACAGACTTACCTGTTCAGGTCTAAGATTACTTAACATTTTGTCTCAAAAGAGGCTTTCACGAATATGACCGATGCCGATTTATAATACAGGGTAAGTACAGACTTAACTTCAATGCTGAAGTTTCTGAGAAAAATTCTATTAAGATAACTTGTTCTCACGTTGACGTAATCTCTCATCATATTTTATTCTACTGAGAAAGCTTTGACATTTTGAAAAGTTATTTTAAAAATTTTCTAAAAATGTAATCAATTCACAAAAGCCTCAAGGGAAGAACAGACAAAATTAACCCAGCACCATATGGTAAAACAACTGTAGACACCAAGAACAGCCCAGAAACGATTTCTGTGCCTCAGAACCTAAGGCTTTTGTCAGATCAATATGATGAAAGAAAGCCACACTCTGTATGTACCAACAGTAAATTTAGGGCATATGAACAAGAAGGCATGTTGGCCTGCGCTGTGGGACATGGAGGGAATGAATACTTTCTGCGGCGTTCATCTTCCTAAATAAATGTTTCTTTGTTTAGGAGATCAGCTGGCTTCCAAGAGATTTTCTAAAGCAGAAACCACGGAAATAATCCAGTGAGAAAGGACCACTGCAACTGTAGCTGAGCCAAGGGGAAAAAAATGAGCTAAACCATACATTTAGCAACAGATTCAGTTCTCTAAGCCCTGAAGTGGCTGTCCCAGGGCAGCAAGAGACAGGAAGATCGTCCCAAGCTTCTCAAAACATTCCCAAGTATACTGACATCTGGAATTTACTTTGAAATTTGTAAAAAAACAAAAACAAAAACAAAAAGATGTGTGGTTGAAGAGAAGGGCAGAATGGATAGATATATGGTAGAAATAATAAAACATTAATGACATAATCAAGGCAAGTATATGAGTGTTTATTGTGAAACTTGTCTTTTTGGGGGTATATCTGAAAATACTGCTAATAAAATGTTGAAAGAAAAAGCAGCTAAAGGAAAAACATTCCAGTAGAGTACACAAATACGAAAAGTTTTGGAAAGCAGTTTTTTTTTTTCTTTTTAAGAAATGTAATAACCACTCAAGACTCAGATCTGTGTGTACATCTCTTCAATGCAAATTAGGCTTGTGACAGACAAATGAAAGCTCTCTAGGAAACAGTCTCTGTGAGACCATCAATATGAATAATCATGTATCTAGACTTACAGAGAAAACTGACCTTTCTTTAGCTAGAGCAAAGAGTAAACATTTAAAAAACAAACAAAAGTGCATTAGGGCTAATAGACCAGCTTGTCCCAACGCAAATAAAAACAGCTGCAGCCAAAGGAAAAGGGGAAAGGGAAGTGGGGGCAAAAGAGCTCTAACTGGATTTAGACTAAAGCATATTTATTCATGGAAAACAACCAGGAATCATTTGAAAAGAAGTCAGTCACAGGACTGGCAGAAGAAAGGGTCTGTGTCATACAGCCAAGGTCTGGTGCAAACAGGAGTAGCGTTGTGCTTCCTCACATTCTTCCACAATGGCTGTAAAGTCTAGCCTGGAAGCACCTCTGTTCCTCAGAACAAAAGATAATTTCAGGCTTATTCTTAGGGTTCAGGCTGTGCATGTTATTCTCCACACAGCACAGGAAAAACACATGTGCTTCAGACAAAACCTGGTATCACATCAGCACCCAACATACGTCAAAAAACATGTTAATTTTTTCTTAAGTATGCTTATGAAACCAAGGCAGGGCTCATCTGCCTACTGAGTTTCTCGAAGGCTCACACTCCCATTTACAAGAGTCAATCTGTTTAGGGTCTGTTGCTTATTTATGGCACTCAAGAAAAGAACTACAGTAGGCAGGTCCTCCTACCCAAGGAAATGGAGTTTTTGAAAAATGTAAAGCAATTTGAAGCAGGTCCTAAAAAACAATCTAAAGATAACAGCTTGAGAAATGTTCATTCCAGATAACTTCTGCTTTAAAAAAAAAAACAACAAAACAGATTAAATAAAGCAGAGTCACTTTCGGGGTCAACAGGGAAACCTACAGCAGAGTGGGTAAAACCAGACTTGGAGCCAGGCTGCTTCAGGTGATATCCTGTCTCTGTTACTCACTAGCTGTGCAACCTTAGGAAAGTTACTTATGTTCTTGATCTCTCAGTTTTCCTCATCTTTAAATCAGGGATAATCATGACATGGGAGGATTAAAGCAAGTTAATACAAAAGTGTGCCTAGGACAGTGTCTGTTGGTTAACTGCAGTCATGGGTACCTCTGTCCACACCATCAAGCCAAAAGAATCCAGTGTAATCTAATCATCTTCCTCCCACACACATTTATTTAAAACAAAACAGTGAAAAGGATACTGAGAACATATGCACTCTCCTAGAGCCCTCACCCCTTTGAACTGCTGACTTACATCCCTTCATCCTTTCACCCCCAACATTTAAAAAAAATTTTTATTGGGATATAATTGCTTTACAATGCTGGGTTAGTTTCTGCTGTAGAACATCGTGAATCAGCCATAACTATACATATATCCCCTCCCTTTTGAGCCTCGCTCCCACCCCACCCCCCATCCCACCCATCAAGGTCATCACAGAGCACCAAGCTGAGCTCCCTGTTCTGTACATCAGTTTCCCACTAGCTATCTATTTCACACATGGTTGTGTTATTTATGCATGTCAACCCTACTCTCTCAAATCGTCCCTCCCTCTCCTTCCCACCCCTGTGTCCACAAATCCGCTCTCTACATCAACGCCTCTACTCCTGCCCTGCAAATAGGTTCATCAATACCATTTTTCTAGATTTCATATATATGCATTAATACATTATATCTATTTTTCTGACTTATTCACTCTGTATAACAGGCTCTAGGTTCATCCACACAAACTGACTCTATTTTACTCCTTTCTATGGCTCAGTACTATTCCATGGTATATACGTACTCCTGAAAGAGCCACACTTGCTGTCTTCAGTTCCATAATAGTAACTCATTCTAGTCTAGCTTCCTCCCACATTACTCTATTGAATTGTTTTGGTTAATGACCCTAAAGACGTTCTAACTTTTAAGTCCAGTGAACTATTTTTAGTTTTTATGCTTAACCACAGCTCGGTACTTAATACTTTTAACAAATCCCCACTTTTTGAAATATATTTCCTTCTTGGGTTTGACATAGTAACACTTTCTTCTAGCTCTTTTTGGGCCCTCTCTTCCTCTTCTTTAATGATTCTTCTCTTCTGCTTCTCTCTGAAATACTGCCAATCTTAGGTTCTATATTTTATTGTTTTTTTCTTCTTCATGATCTTCCTGGGTAATCACAAAGGAATAGACTAATGGCTTTTACAACTATCTAAGTGGTGATGGCCTATATTTCTCTTCCAGATCCCAGTTCTAAACTCCTGTACAGCATTTTCAGCAACTTATAGGAGTTGTCTCTGTGGATTTCCAGTAGATATCTCAAACTTAAAATGTTTAGAACTAAAGTTTGATCTCATTCACCTTAACCTATTCTTTATTTTCCATTCAATGTCTCAGTTAATTAAATATTCCCATCTGTCTGGTCTCCCAAGATAGAAACCTGGGACTCATCAGGACTTCTTTCTGAAACTTTATATCTGATTTGTCACAGGACCTATCAATGATTCTTGAGGAATTTCTTTCAGATATATTTCCTGTTTTCTTTCCCCATTCCACTGCTATTTATAGTGATATAACCTCTGGAGGAGCTTCCAGATCATTCTAAGCCTCAGTTTAATTATCTGTAAAATGAGGGTAATAAGAATATCTATTTCATAAGGCTAAATAAGAAAATGCACATTAATTTCTTAGTTCAGAACCTAATTAATCCTCAACTGACAGTCATATGGTTCAGATTCTCAACATCTCTTGCTTTTCACCATATACTTCAACAAGCTTTTTTAAATACAAAATTTATTTATTTTAACTGGAGGCTAATTACTTTACAATACTGTATTGGTTTTGCCATACATTAACCTTACATCCCACATATTCTTCCTGTACTTAGCCATCAACTACAAGTATCTGATAAAATCATGTCAGCACCTACACTTCTACCCTTGTATCTCATCAACTTAACTCTACCACAATCATCCAACCTGGTAAGTCCTTACTAGCTAGGGGAGCTCTTGTCATAGGGAATGTACATTCAATAATGTTTAATAAATGCATTCATGAATGAAAACAGTGAATATGAATTTTCCATTCTCAACTGCAGGGAAATGTTCACAGACTTGTCTTTGGTAGAACAGGAAGGCTACAGGAAAACAGTTATAAGATGCAAACTCAGGTCTTTGAAAATCACTTGAACTGTACAAAAATAACAAAAATAAATGAATCATCTGTTTCTCACCTTTCAGGGATAAATTCTTATTTAAAGTTTACTGTCATAAACAAGAGAGCCATTAAGTAACAAGACATTTGGGGAAGAAAAACTGTTATTCTCCAAGCTCTGTGCATATCACAGGCAAGGCCTGGATGCTGGCCAAGACACTGATAATCAAACAATCATATTCCCACAGGAAGCTGGGAGAAGGGAGAAAATGTGCTTTAGAGCTAGTATCCAAAGAGGATAGAATATATATTTTTTAAAGATTATTTTCCCTTTCTTTTTGAAAAGTTACTGAGAAGGCTGATGCCACAAATATCTACTTAATAACTAATGTCTTGCTAATGTGACATGTGGGATTTATTTTGTGTAAATAACAACTATATTTAAAATTCCTCATTATTATAGGTAAAATATGCATTTTAGCTTACAGAAAACCCAATTCTAACCATCAAGACAGTCATTTTCTGATGAAAGATGGGTTGATGCTTTGGTTCATTTCTTCTATAATTTTCATTTTAAAAATCTGGCATCCAATTTCTATTTCTGGCCAACATGAAGAAATGTGGACTAGATCTGCCCTCCCACCTAAAACCAAGATAAACAAACAAAGCTCTAGACAGAATATATGAAACAATGGTTTTCAAGACACTAGACAAAGGCAATGAGTAATAATAATCCCTGAGAGATGGAAAACAAATGAGGTAAACTCTATGCCCACTCACAACACTGACAGAATTTTCAGACCACAATGTAGGGAGGGAGAATCCAGTCAGATTCTGACAGACTCCCTCAGCTGAGTAGACGAAGCTGAGAATCCAGGGAGACTAAGGCAGTGACAGTTCACAGGACAAACAGTTACAAAGAAATAATTCTGGAAACCTGTGGAGTAACCCTTGAGTCATCAGCAGAGCAGTGACTGACACAAGTGTGAGGGTTAAAGAGAGTACCTGCTGCTTACATAGGGCCAGGAATAGTGCCTGTTTCTTCCAGCCATAATGGAAAACCTCACAATGTACAGGACACTGGATACATCCAGGAAGATCTTGACCCAGTAGTACAGAATAATGACACCTGCAAATATTGTTCTGATTCTACTCCAATCTTAAGGACAAGACCCCAAACTGATCAGGCTATTTCCAAATAACGCACATTCCAGAAAAAAAGTTGAATATTTATAGGAATACAAAAATATGCAACACCCAATAAGGTAAAATTCATAATGCTTGGCATCCAAGTGAAGATTAACAGGCATGCACAGAAGCAGGAAAATAGGCACCATAATTAGGAGAAAAACAAATCAACTGAAACTGACCCCAAACTGACACAGATGTTAGAATCAGCAGAGAAAAGTATTAAAAACCATGATTATAACTATATTCAACATGTTCAAAAGGGACATGAAAGATACAAAAGACCCAAATTGCACTTCTAGAGAAAAAAATCAGAAGTGAATAAAACATCTACATGGGATTTGTGACAAATTTGACATCACAAAAGATGAGTAACCTTAAAGACATAGTAATAAAAGCTATGCAAAATTAAATACACAGAGAGGGACTTCTCTGGTGGTCCGGTGATTAAGAATCTGCCTGCCAATGTAGGAGACATGGGTTTAATCCGGGGTCCAGGAGGATTCTACATGCTATGGAGCAATTAGGCCTTTGCATCACTACTAATGAACCTGCATTCTAGAGCCTGTGAGCCACAGCTGCTAAGCTCGAGTGCCACAACTACTGAGGCCTGAACACCTAGATCCTGTGTTCAACAATGAGAGGCCACTGCAAGGCAAAGCCTGTGCACCACAATGAACAGCAACCCCGCTCGCCAAAACTACAGAAAGCCTGCATGCAGCAACAAAGACCCAGTGCAACTAAAAACAAATAAATAAAATACACAGAGAAAACAGATAACAATTTTCAAATTATTAAAAAAAATTAAAAAAGCATCAGTGAACAGTGAAACAACTCCAAGTGGTCAAATACTAAGTGTAATTAGAGTCTCAGAAGGTAGGGGACAAAAAATACATTTAACGAAAAATGGTGATGGAATTTTCAAAATGACAAAAACTATAAATTTCCTGATCAAGGAAACTCAATGAGATTCAAGTGAAGAAACATGAAGAAAATGACACCAAGGCAAATCATAGTCAAACTGCTCACAACTAGTGATAAAGAAAAAATCTTGAAAGCAGTCAGAGAATAAAAAGACACATTAAGTACAGAGGAAGAAACCTAAGGACGATAGCAGATTTCTTGTCAAAAACAATGCAAATGAAAAGGTAGTAGACCTAAAGCTTTAATTTATGGAAAGAAAAAAAAAAAATGTCAATCTAGAATTCTATACCCATTGACAATATCTTTCAAAAATAACAGTGAAATAAAGACTTTTCATACATATAAAAGCAAAAAAAATAATAATTAGTCACCAGCAGATCTGTAACATAAGAAATGTTAAAAGTCCTTCAGGCAGAATAAATATGACACCAGATAGAAAAATACAAAGAAAGACATGAAGAGCACCAGAAATGGGAACTGTGTGGATTAACATCTAAGATTTTTAAAAAACTCTTTAAAAGATAATGACCTTTATATGGGGCGGGGGGGGAGGGGATTATAACATTTAGATAAGTAAACTGTCTCACAACAATAACATAAAGGCTGGGAGGACAGAAACAAAATTATACTATAGCAAACAAAACAGTTACCATAACAGGCTTGAGACTGCTACCCTGAGAAAGCCTGCTTGCAAGGCTGGTCCTTACCTGAAGTTTGGGAATGTGGATTTCAAGAGGATTCCCATGATTCCCAGAACTAAAAAGAATGGCTCACTGTGCCTAATTTGTTTGTATAAACAAGACTGTTTATGCTGAATGTTTGCTTTTCTTCTGGGAGTCTGGAATTTTGGTAAGTTTTAGGCAAGGAGGTCTATATAAAAAATTTGGGCACTGAACCCTATGAGCTCTCATGTTCACACATGTCACAACTCACTGCTGGAGAAATCAAATGCATCCTGTGTGACTTTACTGGGAGAGAATACTTCGAAGCTTCTGTCTGGTTTCCTCTGGACTTTGCCCCGTGCATCCTTTTCCTGTGCTGATTTTGCTTTGTACCACTTTACTGTAATAAAGCATAACTACGGGAATGACTATATGCTGTGGACTGTAAGTCCTTCTAGTCAATTAGTGAATCTCGGGGGAGGGCACCCCAAACACAAGTATTATAAATGCCTTGAAAAGTTAATCAAGAGAGACCATATTTTGGCTCATAAAAAATTGTGAATAAATTTAAATGAATTCATGCTGTTCAAAGTATGGTCTTGACCATAACACGACTAAATTAGGAATCAATAGCAGAAATATATCTGGAAATTCCTGCAAAATATCAGTGAGTTGAAGAAAAAATCAAAAAGCAAAACAGTATTTTAAAAGTGAAAATATAAAATCTGTGAACTACAGCTAATGCATTACTAAATAAAGAAATTTATAGCATTAAAATGCCTATGTTAGGATAGAAGAAAAGTCTATGTCAATGACCTCATCTTTTACCTCAGCAAATTAGAAAATAAAGGAAAAAAATCCCAAAGTTAAGCAGAAGGAAACAATAAAAATTAGAGTGGAAATAAACAAAATAATAAACAGAAAAACAACAGAAAAAATTAATGAAAATAAAAGATCACAAGAAGCTTAATAAAACCAATAAGCCTCTAAGTAGACTAATAAGGAAAGAGAGAAGACATACAATACCAGTAAGAAGAGAATAAAAAATGATGGGCAAAATGACTAAAGATTAAAAGGGTAAGGGGATACTATGAACAACTTTACACTAATAAATTTCAACAGGTTATATAAAAGAGACACATTTCTTCAAAGACACAAACTAGTGAAACCCACTAAAAAAGAAACACATAGCCTGAATAATGTATATCTAATAAAATATTTGAATTGACAGCTAAAATCTCCCCATAATGAAAACTCCAGAACTTAATGGTTTCATGAACAAATTCTACCAATAATTTAAGGAAGAAATAATATCTATTTTACACAAACTCTTTATAAACCTAAAGAGAGACTACCTTCTCATTACTATGATATTAAAGCCAAAGATATTGCAAGAAAACTACAAACCAATATATCTCATGAACACGGATGCAAAAAACATATACAAAATTATAGTAAATTGAGGCCAATATAAAAAAATATATGTCATGATCAAGCGGATTTTATACTTGGAGTTCAAAGTTGGCTTAACATTTGAAAAATCAATGTAACTTATTACATTAACAAAGTAAAGTGCATCTATTGAAAACCTAGAGTGAGAAACTGAATGCTGTCTCCCAAAGATCAGAATAAGGCAAGGATTTCTGCTCTCTTTGCTTCTATTCAACATTGTACTAGTTCTAGTCAGAGAAGGCAAGAAAAAGAAAAAGGAAGAAATAAAACTATCTTTATTTGCAAAACAACATGATTATCTCTGCAGAAAAGCCTACAGAGTCTATAAAAAAGCCATAAGAAATAACAAGTGATTTTAGCAAGGTTTCAGGATACAGGAACAATATACAAAAATAAAAAATCAATAGTACTTCTATATAATTGTTGATTAGCAATGGACAATTAGAAATCAGAACAAAAGCAATACTATTTTTAATAGCGTAAGAAATACAAAATACTGAAAGATAAATATAACAAAATATTTTCAACATCTGTACAATGACAAAACATTTCTGAGAGAAGTTAAGGAAGACCTAAATGAATAGAGAGACACATTATGTTCATGGATTGGAACATTCAACATTGATAAAAAGTCAGTTTTCCCCAAATTGATCTACAGATCCAATGCAGTCCCTGTCAAAATTCCCGCAGACGTTTTGGGTAGAAATTTACAAGTTTCACAGGGAAATACAAAGAACCTAGAAAAGCCCTGAAAATAAATAGTAACAGTGAAGGGTTAACAATCCCAATTTTAAGCTTTATTATCAAGTTATAGTAATCAAGAGGTGTGGTGAAAGTGAAAGTGAAGTCGCTCAGTCACGTCTGACTCTTTGCGACCCCATAGACTGTAGCCTGCCAGGCTCCTCCGTCCATGGGATTTTCCAGGCAAGAGTACTGGAGTGGGTTGCCATTTCCTTCTCCAGAGGATCTTCCCGACCCAGGGATCGAACCCAGGTCTCCTGCATTGTAGGCAGACGCTCTACCATCTGAGCCACCAGGGAAGCCCAGAGGTGTGGTATTAGCATCAAAATAGACAAAGATTAATGGAACAGAAGTGGTCTGGAAACAGATCCATACATATATGGATGACTGATTTTTGACAGTATAAAGGTGCAAAAGGAATTCAGTAAACAGTCTCTGCAATGAAGGATGTTAGAACAATTAGAAATCTATGTGCCAAAAAGAAAAACCAAAAACTCTGATACCTACAATGCACCACATATAAAATTAACTCAAAATCAATCAATCACCTAAACATAAAACTGTAAAATGTCTAGAAGAAAATATAGGAGAAAGTATTTGTGACTTCTGGTTTGCCAAAGAAATCTTATATACAACGCCAGAACAATCCATCAAAGACAAAAATTCATAAGCTGAACTTCTAAAAACCTCTGTTTCAAAAGATACTGTTAAGACAATGAAAAAACAAGCCATAAACTGGAAAAACATATTTGCAAAGTGGTGGTGGCTGGTTTAGTTGCTAAGTCATGTTTGACTCTTGTGACCCCAGGGACTGTAGCCTGCCAGGCTCCTCTGTCCATGGGATTCTCCAGGCAAGAATACGGAGTGGGTTGCCTTCTCCAGGCATTTCATTCTCCAGGGGATCTTCTCAACCCAGGGATGGAACCCAGGTCTCCTGCATCGCAGGCAGATTCTTTACTCACTGAGCCACAAAGGAAGCACACATCTGATAAAGGACTGGTATCCAAATTATGTAACAAACTCTCAAAAGTCACTAGTAAGAAAAGAAACCACCCAATGCAAAAGTAGACTAGATATCTGAACAGACACTTCACTAAAAAAGATATCTGATGGCCATTTGATGCTTTTGAACTGTGGTGTTGGAGAAGACTCTTGAGAGTCCCTTGGACTGCAAGGAGATCCAACCAGTCCATTCTGAAGATCAGCCCTGGGATTTCTTTGGAGGGAATGATGCTGAAGCTGAAACTCCAGTACTTTGGCCACCTCATGCGAAGAGTTACTCATTGGAAAAGACTCTGATGCTGGGAAGGATTGGGGGCAGGAGGAAAAGGGGATGACAGAGGATGAGATGGCTGGATGGCATCACTGACTCGATGGACGTGAGTCTGAGTGAACTCTGGGAGTTGGTGATGGACAGGGAGGCCTGGCGTGCTGCGATTCATGGGGTCGCAAAGAGTCGGACATGACTGAGCGACTGAACTGAACTGAATTGAATCATATGAGATGATTAACAATAAGCACAATGTTGTACAGCAGATTCCTAGAAACTTTTTATCTTCTGTGACTCAAACTTCTCATGCCCACTGAACAGCAACTGCCCATTTTCCATTCCCTGCAGGCCTTGGCAACCACCATCTGGCAATTAGTGTTTATACGGAACTGTTTCCCATGCCTAACACCCCAGTGTACTGAACTAAGCACAATAAGCTATTGTATTGCTATTATTATAGTAAAGATTTTTATATTATATTGTCTCTGATATAAGATAGCATTGTGATTAAGAGCACAGGCTCCAGAGTCTACCAGATATGAAATGAATCCTCGCACTGGCAATGACTAGACTTTGTAACTCTAAGCAAGTTATAAACCTCCTTAAGTCCCAATTCCCTTACGGCTACCACTGGCATCAAAGAGTTATGAGGATTAAATAACATGTTTAAAACTCTTAGCGCTGTGCCTGTAAAGAATAAGAACCCCAATAAATGTAAGCTATCATTTGTTATCTATTTAAAAGTTTCCTATTCTCAGCATTTGTCTTAGTGTTTTGGGAAGTCTATTGTATTCTATTACTGTGAGGATAAAAAAGGTAAAAGGCTTACTTTACTCTGGGAAATAATACTTTGAGTGTTTAAATAACTTGAATATTAAATTTCAGCTTTCAGACATTGGTCTTAGAGAAGAACATTTGTTGAGAAAAACTTTGGAGTCATTACTGAGTGGAATTTTCAGGAAGGGAACAATGATCTTTGAAAAACAGTTAAAGAAATAGGGAAAATCCAACTCTCCCTAATGTTGCCACTTTTTACATGTTTCCTCACATTTAATACCTTAAGATGTAGGAAAAATATAAAAACAGTAAAGATTTTAAAATGTGAAACATCTGATAAAAAGTATGTTTTTTGTTATTAGATTGTTGGTCTTGAAGGTAAGATATTTACTGGAGAATAAGAACTGACTAATTACTTGAAATTTAAGATTAAACATTTTTAGACTGAACACTCAGTGATGAAATAGCTATGACCTACAAAGGAAATTCTCCAGTGCTATATTTTATTACTATCTGGGGAAGTTATTCCATAAAAAATATTTTATTACATACTGCAAGGTTGGAATGCTTAAGATCATTTTACTGAATCAAAAATGTTTTATAAAGTGTTACCTAAATAAATTTCCTGGCATTATGGTAACTTTAATAAGATTTAGTCACTTTTGGAGAAAATAAATAGAAAGATTAACTGGGAAGCCATCCTTTAAATCTAATATAGATCAAAACATAAAAACGGCTTAATGGTTATTTATTTTTCTTTATTGCACTTAAGGCATTTAAAAATATTTTCAGTGATTTATTCCTGCAGAATTAATTATCATGATTAGAATTTCTTTCATGTTACTCCACAGCCTTTCTTTAAGAGTTGTGTTATTTAATGCAAGAGGTTGATCCATGCCTGTTAGAAGATTAAATGGCTTATAGACTCTTCTCTCTCTCAAAGGTTAATTCTTTCTTTTCAGGTCTTTCTGGGGGAACTTTGGTGTATATTAGCCACTGTTCATGCTTTCAAATTTTAAGATAAAACTTACCAACTAAAGCTGGTTTACATAAAAACCAGACCTGTGGGCCTGTCTCTAGCTACTTTAACAAGTAGTGATTTGTTTTAAAAAATTACAGTTTGACTACTCCAAAATGTATAAATCCTTTTCTACCAGACATTCAAAGATATCCAGTTTGAGCACTGCATTTTCAAATTTTAGGGTACTATGCAAAAGAGCTGGCTAGGGGTGAGAGTATCACCTCATAAACCAAAACCTACAACCTACTCCAATATTTATATATAGGCAGTTATGCGCATGCAACTTTATTTCTGGATTTTCAATTTACCTAAAAAGAAAGAAATTTAATCTTGTAAAAATAAAACAATGAACAGTGAGGCAGAAAAGACTGATGGAAATATCCCCTTGTAAATGTGAGAGCAAGCCAGGCAATGATGAAGATGACTAAGCAACCTCAGGGATGTGTGACTCAGTGGTTTAATGCAAGCTCATTAGCTTCATGACATACATCTTAGTCATCTTTAGAAAGGAGTCATTGTTTTGGAAAAGGAAGGGACTCACAAATGGCATGAAGCACTGATTTTATTTGATAAAAATTCAATTCTTTGCTTTGACAAAGCCAAGTTAACTGTGGCAGGGTCAGTTTCACATCAGTTCTGCCAGTGAGTCAAGACTATCATTTGCATATACGCCCGCCAACCTAGTATCTATTAAAGCTGCTATTACCTAAATCTAATGCCTGTGAATGGCTATTTATGTAATGGGATTTAGTAAAAGTCCTAAGGAAACCAACACATATCGAGAAATGAAATTTTAATAAGGAACGTATAATCTCTTTAAGCACAACAGTGTGATTTCATATCAGGCAGTTTCCAGCATCTTATCATTAGTAATCTGTTATTAATTTACCCCAAGTAGCTACCACTATTCAAAGTCATTATGCTATGGTATGCTCTGCGTATTTTAACGCCCCTGGTTCCATTTATATATTCCGTCATACGATTTACAACATTTATCCATAAAAACCAACACCCTCTTCTTTCCTTTTACTGGACAGCAAACTTAGTTTCCGTCTTTTTCTGGGGAAAAAGAGATTCCATTAGGATGGTCAGAAAGAGTGAGAAGTTTCAGGTCTAGCATGAAACTCATTTACACAGTGTGATTAAATTAAAAGTGGACCCTCAAAACAATTTTTAAGACTTGAGTTAAACACTTGAAGGTTTCAAATTAGTATCTGTCAAGGACATTCCGGCTTTGGGACCCGAAAGGCACCTGCAGTAGGTTGGTCAGCTGTATCCTCTGCACTAGGACACAATCTACTATAAGCCTTTTGTCATTAGAGTTCAAGCTCTTGGATGGTTGCCAGCTAGGAAACTACTAACTTGCTGAACTAAGACTCTGACCAGTGCACTCATGTGACCTCCTTCTCATTGTTGGGCTGGGTCTCTGGAAACAAATTTTGCTAGAACAGTTGTTCAAAACAGCTGTCTTGAGAAGTGAAGAAAAAAAAAAAAAGGTGTTTTTTTTTTTTTTAACTAATGAAGCAAATGTTAATACTAATGCCCAACTTGAAGATCCAAACTGTAGCTCCTGGATTATCCCAGCAACTTTTGCTTCAAGCAGTCAAAAGACTATTATTATGGTCAAACAACTGCAGTTATTATTAAGGTAACTGCTAAATGAACTATGCCTATACTATTAAGCCATGTCCATGAATAACTTCTAACCAACTCTCAAACTACACTTTTTCAGATTTCTGCAAACAGACTGTGTGATCCTTAAAGGCATAAAACTAATTGTCAATTACAATGGTATCCTCTAAATTCGTTTTTCTTAAAGTGTGATCTTGGAACCCCTGGGGCTTCTTAAGACGCTTTTAGGGGTCTACAAAGGCAACACTCTTTTCATAATACTAAGAGGTTATTTGCCTTTTTCCACTCTCATTCTCTCACAAGGGTAGGGTGGAATTTTTCAGTGCTTACATGATGTTAACACACAATGGGTCTATTTAAAAAAAAAAGAGCAAGTATTTTAACAATTTCTCAGTTTTAATTTCTAATGTGGCAAATACCAATTTGTATAACTGGCACAACACAAACTTTGTAGGGTCCTCAATAATTTAAGTGTGTAAAGAGTTCCTGGGACCAAAAAGTTTGAGAATCACTGCTCTAAACAAACTAGTATGGGACCCCTGTATGACGTGTCCAATGCTTGCCACCTCTTCATATATTCAAGGGATTTTATTTCAGATAATCTCTATACTTGAAATCTGTCCATAATTTTAGTACCTACTGGATATACTACATTGTACATGACCATTAACTACCTTCTGTGAAGATTCAGGTTCATTTAAAACCAGAACTGTGATTGAAAAACTATCTAACAGGACTTGTTTGAGTTATACTTTAAAATATAGAAAGATATATCTCTAATGCAGAAAGATATATCTTAATGTACACTAAAAAAGGTCTTCAATCACTTTATTACTTTTTGGGGGTAAAGCTCCTTTACTTCAATCATAACCAGAGTTAGGGAAAGATATAAAACTGAAATACAACTGCAATTTGTATGTTCCTTTAAATAAAATTAGAAAATGTGACGTGACATGTTTTTTTAAAATTATGCCAGGAAAACAATGATTCTATATCTATAATAAAATGTAATGTTTTCGATATAACAATCACAAATTATAAAGGCTTGCCAAACAGGTCTACAGAAACACAAGGAAGTCTGTCCTCATTTGCTTTCCTTTCTTGTCGATGTCTAAGCTACAGAGTTCACTTGTAAACAGTAATCAAGATAACATGTTTTTGAGGGAAGGTTATTGTCTAGGGCCTCAAAGTTCTAAATTAACAAACTAATTTTAGAAGACAAAATACTTCTTAGTAAACACTCATCTCATGGATTAATGCACTCATCTGGATGGCATGTTCCAACCTTTGACTGCTAAAACGCAAAAGAAAAGACAACTTTAAGGAACTGAAACACTAATATCATAATATCGCAGCATCTTCATCAATGGATGTCTCGCTGATCCTGTCAACTACACCAAGTGTCTCACTGTATCTCCCTGTGCACACTGCTCACTGAGCCCAGGGTAGGCAAGGTGGGAGCAGGGAAGCTGGAAGAAAACTCAAGGAGTCCTAGGAACTGCAAACACGTTTATTCTCTCCTGAGTGGCACGGCAGCTGCAGCGGCAGACAATGCTGTATTCTCTCCTCTTGTGGTTGACCCAGTGGACACAGCCTTAACGCAGCCTCACTACCATAATGCAGCCACAAGGACTTTTTCAGGTGGAGCTTATATTTGCTTACAGAACATACGTGGCCTGTGGTCAAGCGAGTACCTTGTGATGTGCGTGTGCAGTGCTATAAGTGATCTTAGCTGTTACATATCATTATTCACAAAATGTGGGGCGAGAGCGAGAGGGTGTGGGGCGAGGGAGACTGACCACGCCATCTTGGCTGATTTGCTCTTTCCCTACAATGGACAAACTCCATCTTTAAGTATGAATGTAAACAGTAAGTTGAAACCCTATCTGCAAGGGATAGGATATTAGTTTTGTGAGGAATGCATTATTCAGGTGGAGAGCTTCCTAAAGATTTAGGTACGTTTTGGAAAAAATCTTTGGATGCACTTTAGGCTGAAGCTCAGTGAAATGGAAAAGATTTTTGTTGTATTCTTTACACAGCTGACATCTATGTGTAAACATCAAACTCACCAGAGTGTATTTGTCAAAGATCTTACTAAATCTTTAGATACTAAAAGCAGACATGTGCCATCAAGTATCAGTGGAGCCCAACATGAAGAGGTCTCAAAAACACACAGCTGAACCATCTGTAAAACAGACAGCTAGCGGGAAACTGCTGTGCAGCACGGAGAACTCAGCTCAGCGCTCTTGATGACCTAGAGGAGTGGGATGGGGGTGGGGTGGGGAAGGTAGTAGGGAGGCTCTAGCGGGAGGGTATATATGTGTATGTACACAGCTGATGCACTTTGTTTTACAGCAGAAACTAATACAACATTGTGAAGCAATTATCCTCCAATTAGAAAAAAATTTTAAAGTACACTACCAAAAAATACACAGCTGCATTATACAGAAAATACACGTCATTAATTTTGTTTTTGATGTAGTGTCAAACCCATTATTTAATGACTAGCAAAAGAGAAAATATTATCAACAATATCAGTATGTTTTCCAGAATGTAATGTAAGGTTATGCTAATGTGGCAGATTTTCAATCAAATCTGAAGGTCTAGATAAGATTAACATTTGTAGCCAATCTTCTTTATTATAGCCATGCATTTTGGCCTTGGCACAAATAATTTATTTGCTCTTTGATTAAATTTATTCAGGCTTTGGACATAATCTACCAGCATCAAAATAGTACTTGACGTAATTCCACTTTCTGGGATAAGCAACTAGTATGTGGCTAACTGAAGAAATGATGAAAAGCAGGATGGACAAGATTGGGAACTAAAACCATGAATGAGGGTATCAACTCACCATTGTTGATGACAGGTATGGTAACTGTAGCAACACAACCAATTACTTCATGCTCATAGCTGCCTAGCCATCAATGAAAAACCATCAGCATAATGACTTCCAGAATGGACAGCAGGCATGTGTTTTTTGAGTCCCTTCTTGTGTGAACTATGCATATGGTAGCAAAGCATGGGATGGGGTGAGGAGAACAGAGCGAAGATGAAGACAGTCTAAAGATAAAATAAGCTGCACCTGATGTAGCAGAGCTATGGATTACTAGATATGAGAAAAAGCGAGACCGTTTGTTAAAGGCTATCACAGATTGGTTCATTTGTGCAAACAAGAGGCACAAGCAGAGATACCAATAACAGGCTTCTCAACTAGACTGTGGTTTTAACGAAATGAAAGTCTTCAAAAAGCTCAGGTGCCTGACTGTAGAAGCACAAAGAGCGTAAAGAAGGGATCTGAGTGGGAAAGGATAAGTTGTTTACATGCTGCCAGAACAGGACTAGAGGCACTAAAATTCTAAGAAAATCAAAGTATTTTATTTAACTAGAAATGGCCACTAGACTGTAAATGAGATGCATTCTTTAATGAAACACATAACAGCATCAAATTCACCTGAAATAGGGTGAGGGCTGAAATTGATCAATAATTACTTCTAAGATCCAAGACCTTAAAAGACTTTCCCCATCAACACCAGCCCTTTCCACTTGCTTTCTTTCAGAATTTCAAGGAATCAGTGCTTCCAACTGTTGGTAATCCCACTGCCTTTCTATGATGATTACAACATATTTATGTTCATCTTTCTCTCTAGAGACAGCAGAGTGAACTGGTGACATGCTCACATCTTAAGGGAGGCTTACATAAGTGTGAAAATTGGAACTAAAGGAACTTTTTGCCTACCACCCATTTCCATTTTCCCCTGGGTATCCCCATGCAATGCCCTTCTGTGGTTCTAACCTCTTAAATCCTGTTGCGTGCGAGCACCGGCCATGCTCTGTCTTGGCATTCGAAGAGAAGTTCTCAAAGGGGTATGTCTCTGTTCATCCAGGTAAGCGAGGTCCTCCAAGTGGGCAGAGCTTGTGGCTGATAAGACAGAAGAGCTTGGTCAGAAGACAGAAGTTTAGAAAACTTTCAGTTAGTCTGTATCTCCAAACTTTGGAATGAGAGCAGACACTTTACCGAGAATTTGCTCAACTCAAAGTCCTCATCAATGTCTGAAATACGGGCCAGAGAAACATGTCAAGAGTTGTCTGCAGCTCCTTCTTCACTATCAAATGCCTGAGTTTATGGAGAATACTTCCAACGGGCTGGCAAACACATTACCTGACAGCACAGATGATTAGTGTTTGCTTCTTTTGGGTCACAAACCCATTTGTGTAAACACCATCAGTGAAGAGATCTGTTCCAGATTATATTAAGTTGTAAAAGAATCACGAAACTCTATCTTCGACATTTTCCCTTCATGGTAAAGAATGAAATATGAAAACAATGTTTACATGTGTGTATATGTATGTATATAATGGAAAGGTGGACACCCGGGACGATGAGCAGAGAACTGGACATACTGGGCTGGCCAAAAAAGTTCATTCAGGTTCCCCGCCCCCCCCCACCCCCCCCCGTAAGATGTTATGGAAATGTTAGTATTTAGGGAACTGCCAATGTCCATGAATTCCAAAAAACATGTTGTTGCTCTCTGAAGATAATCAAGTAATAATGGCTTCCCATTGCATCTGTAAATCTTTTAACCCCTAACCTAGCCACAAAAGAGAGAAAATGGTAGAAGAGAGTGGGAATGTAATGCCACTGCTATACACTCAGAGTTGTTGGGTCCACTCATAACGAAGAGAAAAGTGAAGAAATCAAGAATCAGGAAGTGCTGAAGACAAGTTTTTTTTTAAAAACAAAACAAAACAAAACACCAAACTTCAGTCAGAAAATGGTTGTTTAGGACTTCCCTGGTGGTCCAGTGGTTAAGAATTTGCCTGCCAATGCAGGGGTCACGGGTTCACTCCCTGGTCTGGGAAGACCCCACATGCCATGGAGCAATGAGCCCGTGCACCACAACTATTGAGCCTGTGCCCTAGAGCCCGGAAGCCGCAACTACTGAAGCCCGTGTGCCCCAGCGTTAGCGCCGAGCAGTGAGAGAAGCCCCTGCTCAGCACAGCCCACGCTGCAGCGAAGACCCTGCACAGCCTAAATAAATAAAATTGTAAAAAATGTATGTTTTAAATAACTGTTCATTCAGTCTGTTGCCAACTATGTAGGGTGCGCTGGGGGATAGTTCAGTAACTCCACGACGGTGATTTACTGAGGGCCTTCTATGCGCCAGGCTTTGTTCTCACGGGCTTTGTTGCCGGTCCGCCTCTGTGACTGTTTTATAGAGAGTAGGGGAGCGGAAGCACACTGAGATCCCTCTTGACTGCTGAGTCCCAATGAAGCACTGTCCACATCCCCAAACAAGGCAGGACGCAAACAACAAGAAAGTGGGTTATGTAAAGTGGCACACAGAGAGCTACAAAGTGTTCCATGAGCTGAAAAAAGAAAAGATGGAGAAAATCGAAGAGAGGGAGAGGAAGAGAGAAAAGAATGCAAAAACAAGTGCAAGAGACGTGTCCCCTTCACTCTTCAATTACTGCAACTGTTTTATTTACCTGGATCTACTGGAAACTCAGACAAAAGGAATTTATCTGAATTACACATATAGTTTTTAAAAAGAAATAAAAGTCTCTGAAAGTTAGTCCAAGGAACTCGAATCAAGAAAGGGAAGACAAATACTACATTACATACCAGAGGGGGGAAGAGGATATCAGAAGAATAAAAAATAATCTTGATTTATGCATTCTGAAAATCAAACTATCTAGAACAGATAACTATCTAATCTCTTATTTAAAAATGCCAGGCACAATGACACTACCCCGACTGGGATGCTAACACACTAAAATGATTTGACATGTTTTAATAAAAAGAGAATGTGTATTTCATTGATAGTAGGCAGAATGATAATAGAAACACGTAACATGGAGTATAGCAACAAGTTTTGTTAAAAACATAAAATCTCTTCTTTTTATATATTATATCTATTCATGAATCTTTTAAATTACAGGAGATCTATACAGGGAGTATAGATTTAAACTAAGTAACAGTTACATAATCCATTTTAATTACTTTGTATTAGAAAATCTTTTGGCATAGCTTTCGTTCTACATGTTCAATTTCTTAAATTCACTGATGAGTTATTGGCAGCTTTTGTAAAATATAAATGTTAGTGTGAACTTAAGTTTTATTAAACTATGCTTTACCTCAGTAACTCCTAGAAAATAAATATCAGTTGTTCTATTGCTTTTTTTTCACAAAACAAAAAAAGTAGTAAAACATATTGAGCACATTTCTCAATTCAGACACAAGACATTAGAAGAAAAAGAAAAAATACTGTAATCACTGAGCTGAATAACAGTTCATTCCTTTACAAGTCCAAATACTCACAGGCAAACTGAACTAAGGAAAAGCAGAGATATTCAATATTAAGCACAATAGCTCTGAAGTCCTGATCCAGGGCCGAGATCCTGAAACCAATGGGAAACTATTGTTTTAATCTGGACTGCAACTGAGTTATGGTTACCCAAGTCTATTAAGGAAATCAGTTCTTGAATATTCATTGAAAGGACTGATGTTGAAGCTGAAACTCCAATACTTTGGCTACCTGATCTGAACAGCTAACTCATTTGAAAAGACTCTGATGCTGGGAAAGATTGAAGGCAGGAGGAGAAGGGGACGACAGAGGATGAGATGGTTGGATGGCATCACCGACTCAATGGACTGAATAAACTTGGAGTTGGTGACGGACAGGGAGGCCTGGCATGCTGCAGTCCATAGGGTTGCAAGAATCGGACATGGCTGAGCGACTGAAAGTAAACTGACTGAAGTCTATTAAAACATTCAATGCTTTTCTTATTTTAGCAATTAGTATCTTTTTTTTTTTTTTTTGCTGGCCTCTGAATCCATCACTATTTGATCAAATAATCCCAAATAATTTCTTTACTGTCTTTTTTCCTTACTATTCTCCTTAGTCTTACTTTGTTTCTTTCTGCTAAATCATCTTCAAAATTCTTGTCCTTCAAATACAGTATTTAGAGGCATGTGAGACAAATATTGGGAAGATCAGCCAGGAGACTGTGTGCTGTGGCCCTTGTTTCACTAACTGTACAGAGCTGTATTCTTCAGCACAGTCACAGCACAGTAATCTTTTCCATTTGCAAGCCACTTTCTGAGAAAAAGTCTCTGTCACACATTGTCAAATATTTCACTTATTGTCAGAACTTGCTCAGGCTACCCTTTTTCTGTTTCCTTGATAGCTGCCTTAGTCAGAATTAACTGCTTCTCCCTTTCAGCAATCACATACATATATGGCTAATTAGAACTTGTGTTATTCAGCTTATTGTTTACATGTCTGTCTTCTCTTCCTAGATTACAGTGAGTTCCTGAGGATAAGAAGGCAATGTCTGATTCATCTTCGATAACTCCATTCCTAAATTCAGAGCCCTGCAATAATGCTCCATACAGAATTAAGTTCCAGGCTAGTCCTACTCGGATTTAGAGATCTGTCTGGCTCTGTCCTCACCTCCCTCACCGCTCTGCTTAATGTTGAGCAGACATCACTGTGCTAACATGCTTGGCTCCAATGATGTTCATACTATCTTCCTTCAGGAACTGCTGACCTTTTCCTTTTTTCTAGAACACGTATCACTTTCTATTGTACTATATAAATTACTTATTTATGTTTATTTTACTTTCCCTGGTGAGAATGCAAGTTCCATGAAGGTGAGAATCTTTGTTTCGTTTATTGATAATTTTCAAGTGCTTTGAAGAGTGCCTGGCATATATAAGTGCTAGTCTAATGACTAAATGATTGTGTTTAACAGACACATTTGCATTTGGGCTATACTTAAACAATCAATGAATAACAAATTCAGCTTTGTCTCCCTAGGTTATCTGAAAGCTAAGGATGAAGGAGGCTGGCAGCAACGGTACCTTGCACATCATCATTCTACATGAACACTGGTGACAGATCTATGGGGACATACATATGCCCACTTCATAGAGCCACTTTTACTGTGAAATTGTCCTGGTGATTTCTTTCGAGATACTTTTGTCAAATTAAATTAGTACTATAATATGTAATGAACATATACAGATACAAATATAAGATAATCAGGTTTTTTTTTTTGTTTTTAACTGGAGGGATAATTGCTTTACAATATTGTGTTGGTTTCTGCTGTATAACAGTGTGAATCAGCTATAAGTATACATGTTCCCTCCCTCTTGAGCCTCCCTCAAACCCCCTCCTCCCACCCCCCATCCCTCCAGGTTGTCAGAGGGCACGGAGCTGAGCTCCCTGTGTTATACAGCAGCTTCCATTAGCTATCTATATTACACATCGTAGTGTATATATGTTGATGCTTAAAAAAAAAAAAGATAATTAGATTAGCTGAAGTGAATTGACAAAAGAAGAAAAACAAATTAACAATAAAAAATTTTATGTAAAGAGAAAATGCTTTTAAAAAGTAAGCCCATAAAAATCTATGTCACTAAAAGGAAGGCCTTGTTTTCAGAGAAGGAAGAGGGAAGTGGAAAAGGGAGCATATATTTTCCTGGGATTTCATCAGATTGGAACAGCTGACTCACTGACAGAACAATTAACTGACAAACTTCTTGAATTTAATACACAAGTGGGCAGGAAAAAAATCCAGCAGACAACATTTGGTACAAGACATTCCAGAGGCAACTCTCTGTTATAGAGTTTGGAATCAGTTTAAATCGTTTCTTCTTATATCAGTTGCCACTTACACAAACGCATTTTAGTAGCATAACTGACGTTCTGGCTGACCCGAGCAGGAGCCTGGAATGATACTTTATGTTTGCTACAGCCTGGCAAGAGGCCACTCTGCTGTCCCAACACCACTGATTCATAAAGCCAACATTCTGACTGTGGAAAAGCCTGTTTCTGTTTTTTTTTTCTTTTTTTGGGGGGGTAAAAATCTTTATTACAGTTTCTGATTGAAAACGAAAGTGTTAGTCACTCAGTTGTGTCCGACTCTGCGACCCCATGAACTGCAGCCTGCCAGACTCCTCTCTCCACGGAATTCTCCAGGCATGAATACTGGAATGGGTAACCATTCTTTTCTCTAGGGGGTCTTCCCAACCCAGGGATTGAACCCTGGTCTCCTGTGTTGCAGGCGGATTCTCTACCATCTGAGCCACCAGTTTCTGACTGGATTCATTTAAATTCCCCAGATTCCCATTTGGCATTTACCTGATTTTTAAGATCCTTTCCTTAGGAAAATGTGCAGCTCCAAACATTAAGAAGTTGATGGTGAGAGTTTATATTTTAACTGACTTCTGTTGTTGGATGTTTCCATGATACTCTTTTATTTTCACACAAAGCACTGAGGACAGCTGTTGTAAGTGAACATCTCCTGCTTCCCATATCCCTCCAATTCATTGCCAATCTCATTTTAAGACATCAAGGATGATCACAGACAGCCTACTCTGATAATTTCTGCCATGCAACCACAAATCCACAAGAGTTCTCTACCTCCTTCCAACACAACAGGTTTAAAAATAAACGTTAATAGCGATTTACATTTTGAAAACAATAAAAGACAGTTTTTATTTTTTCCTATTTTAGAATTTTAATTTAAAGTTGCATAAATATCTAAATTTATATTCAGAAAACCGAGTTGCTCCAGGAAAAACCCAAGCCTTAATGCTAGACTGTCAAAACTCACCTTTTATCACTTCATTATTCAAGTTAAGAGTTTTTGTTTTCACTAAATAGTACTATCAATAGTACTATCTTCATACGTGGCATATGAAACTTTTAATTGGTACATTAACTTCAGACTTCACTTGTTTAAGAATCTTTATGTTTCTAAAAGTATATAGCTAAATCTAATTGAGCAATATATTTATTTAATCAGACCTACTTTAGTAATTAATAAAAAGGACATGATTACTCAAAAATTTTTATTACCTATATTTCTTCAATTTATGTTGTAGTGAGTTGAAAATCTCCAAAAAAAATTTTTTTAAAAAATCACCATAAACATTAAAAAATTTTTTATTGTGTCATCAAGGACATTCTTAAAGTGGTTTATCTATCTTTTTCTGTTTAAAACTGTAAGTGGCTATGGTTTTTTTTTTTTTAATTTTATTTTATTTTTAAACTTTACATAATTGTATTAGTTTTGCTAAATATCAAAATGAATCCGCCACAGGCATACATGTGTTTTTAAAGTATTTTTTACTTAAAAAAATATGGGATCTTAAGTTTCCCTCCCAGGGATTACACCTGTGTCCCCTGCATTAAAGTGCAGAGTCATAACCGTCCGACTCTAGGAAAGTCCACCACAGCATTTTATACATGCTGACTCTATTCCCTGCAAATAAAAGTGTTATAAAAGCCTCAAATCCTTTCCAATTCCTTTCAAATTCAAGAATCTTACGAATAACAGTTTTATTCTTTAGAGTTCAATCCTGCATTAGCCTCAAATAAATTCTTTGACAATTTCCTGGCCCTGACAGATGTGGTCTTACAGAGATGCCATAAAGCTCACGCTAAAGAGGATGTTTTGCTTCCCGAAGCGAGAAGTCTATAACACAGCAAGGACCGATCAAACAATTAATCCCCTAGGTTTTTTTTAAGTGATGCAAATGGTATTTTCATATCATTATTCATCATTAAATCTCTAAAATAAATAATTACATCAGTCACACTGAGATAAAGTTTAAACAAGAAGGGAAATTTAAAAGCTGGGTTTGAAAAAAAGTATTTTATTATCGGCATTCATCACCCCCATCTCATTCATAAGCTTAGAACAATTTAGTAAGTATAATATACTAACATTTCCCCCTATTTCAAGGTCATCTCGTATTTGAAATCCTCAATTATTCCTGTTCACCTAGGAGATTTGAGCATCTGATCTTCCCCCACTTTGGGGAACCACGTCTATGTACATGTTAGAACGTAAAGGAAAACATGTGTTCGCTTTGTGTGCTTAGCTGCTCAGTCATGTCTGACTCTTTGTGACCCTTATGGACTGTAGCCTGCCAGGCTCCTCTCTCCATGGGACTTTTCAGGCAAGAATACTAGAGTGGGTTGTCATTTCCTCCTCCAGGGTATCTCCGACCCAGGGATCGAACCTGCATCTCCTGCTTTGCAGGGAGATTGTTTACGCACTGGGCCACGGGGGAAGTCCAAAACATGTATCTCTAGAGCTAAAATGAGAAGAGAGGACCCTCCTGAGCTAAGAAAATTTACTTCAAAAACAGATTTAGAAATCTAATCACATAAACTACTGGAAACTCTGATCTTATCAAATATTTACACACATCCAATAGTTAGCAGGTGAAAGTAATTTTGTCTTTCTACATTCTGGAAACACTTTCAATGTATAACCTATTAAGATTTGAAAATAACTGAGAAATCCTGAGAAATGTGGTTTACCTTCCTCCCTGTGTGAGGACGTGAAACCATGGTTTCCAGATAGAGAAAACAACCCAATACAAACTACTTCTGACCTATGATTTGCCTTGTAGGTTACTAGTGGTCAGTTTGAATTACATTCAATACTGACAAGAAATAATTCTCTAATGAAGTATCTTGTTCAACACAGTAAATGTTACTCTGACAGTATAAACCCTAATCTAATCCTAATCCCAGGACAGAGCTATTGAAGAAGCATGATTAGCTTAAGAACCGGAAAATCTCTGCTAGCCAGAAAAGCCAGTGTTATGAGATGACCATTGTGATAGATGAAAACATAATAATCAAGGTTTATAGGAATAACAATTTAGACTAATATTATCCCTTTCATTTATGTTTTAACATGGGGAAGGGGAGACAGAAATGAAGATAGGAGACAACATTTAAGTATGTAAGTAAATAATTTTCAATATCCAAATTAAAATAAACCCCAATAACTAAGAAAAATCACTGTTATGATATATGATATAAACAGTTTCCTATCTATTAAAGTGATTTAAAAAAAGGCACCAAAAAAGAAAAATCAGATAAACTGATGTCATCAAAATTTTTGTGTTTCAGATAAAAGGGTAAAAAAGATGTGGTATACACACACAATGGACTATTACTCAGCTATAGAAAAGAATGAAATAATGCCACTGCAGTAACACGAAAGGACCTAGAGATGATCACACTACGTGAAGTCAGAGAAAGACAAGTACCATATGCTACCACTTACATGTGGAATCTAAAAAGTGATACAAATGAACTTATTTGCAAAACAGAAATAGGCTTACAGATACAGAAACAAACTTATGGTTACCAAAGGGAAAAGGGGGGAGGGAAAAATTTGAAACTTAGGATAAACAGATAGGCACTATTAGATAAAAAATAGATAACCAATAAGGACCCACTGTATAGCACAGGGGACTATATTAAGTATCTTGTAATAACCTATGATGGAAAAGAATCTGAAAAATAATGTATACAAATATATATGTATAACTGAAATACTTTTGCTGTACACCAGAAACACTGTAAATCAACTATACTTCAAAAAAGGAATAAAAAATTTAAAAAGTTTTATGTTTCAAAATATACCAATAAGAAAACAAAACGATAAGCAACGGAGTGAAAATATTTTGCAAACATATCTCTGATAAAGATCTGTATACAGAATATACAACAAATTCTTACAACTCAATAATAGGGAGACAGAGGACCCATCAAAAAAAGAGATATTTTACCAAAGAAGATATATGAATAGCTAAAAAGCACACAAAATAAGCTCACCATCATTAGTCACTAGGAAAATGCAAATTAAAACCACAACAAGGCAGCATTTCACATCTGCTAGAATAACCATGATAAGAGGTAAGACAATACCAAACGGCAGAGAGGAGGCACAGAAACAGGAACCCTCAGACACTGTGGGTGGCGCAGACACTTTGGAAAACACTTTGGCAGTTTCTTTGCAAGTTAAACATAAATTTACCCTATGATCTAGCAATTCCAATCCTAGATGTCTATTCAAGAGAAGTGAAAACATGTATCTACTCAAAGACTTGCACTAGAATGCTCATAGCAGCAGTATTCAGAATAGCTAAAAAAAAAAACAAAAAAACAAACCCTCAATGTCCATCAACTGCGGATGGACAGATAAAAGGAGCTATAGGTATACAATGGAATACTATTTGCAATGCTACTGCTACTGCTAAGTCACTTTAGTCGCACTCTGTGCAACCCCATAGACGGCAGCCCACTAAGCTCCCCCGTCCCTGGGATTCTCCAGGCAAGAACACTGGAGTGGGTTCCCATTTCCTTCTCCAATGCATGAAAGTGAAAAGTCGTATCCAACTCTTAGCGACCCCATGGACTGCAGCCCACCAGGCTCCTCCATCCATGGGATTTTCCAGGCAAGAGTACTGGAGTGGGGTGCCATTGCCTTCTCTGACTCTTTGCAATAAAAAGAAACAAACTTCTGATAGCTTTAAGTAAATCAACCAGTTGTTGAAATTATCTGAATATTTTTAATCAGCACTAAAAAATAGGTATGTTTTCAAAGATCTAGTTATGTCACCTAGGACTGCTATTTCTAAACCAAAGACAAGGGAAAACCCTTTTAGAAAGACAAGAATCTAAACATATACTTTATTTATTTTTAGGTTGAGGTATAGTTTACATACATAAAGTACATAAATCTTATATGTTTAGCTCAATAAATTTTTATCTGTGTATACACCAAGGCAACCACCATTCAGATCAATATAGAGAAGGCTTCCTTAATTGATATTCCCACCAAAGGTAACCACTACTTTAGTTTTTCACCATAGAAGTGCCATAGCTTTGGCTGTTTTTCTGAACTTTATATAAATATATATACTTCATTCAGTATGCACTCTCCATGATGTTGTCTGCAGTGGTAGTACATTATTTTTCTTTGTTGTACACCATTCATCCAGTCTGTTGATGGACATGTGGGCAACTTATGTAAAACCTGAAGTTAGTATTGGGTTTCCCTGGTGGCTCAGTGGTATGGAATCTGCCTGCCTTTGCAGGAGACATGGGTTTGATCCCTGGGTCAGGAAGATCCCCTGGAAAAGGGAATAGCAACCCACTCCAGTATTGCTTTCCTGGAAATCCCATGGACAGAGGAGCCTGGTAGGCTACAGTCCACGGGGTCACAAAAGACTCAGACACGACTTAGCGACTAAACAACAAATGTTAGTGTTTGCCTTGGGCAAAATAATGAATCTCAACAGACATTCATGCTCAAGAAGGGAAATAATTCATAGACTCTTCAGTAAACTCAAAAGAGAACACAAGAAGCTTACACTTCTGTTTCCTAAGAAGTGCTCAGGGCCCTTCTCAACAGAGCCAGAGTTCTCTAGGAGTCACTGCGGCTTAGTTAAGAAGTAAACTGGGATGCACCATGAAGGTTGGTAGCTTTAGCTTCCATTGTTATGTAAGGATCTAAATGCTTCTCTTTCAGATAAACTGAATTTACCTAGCAATTTCTCATGTTATATAGCATTCTAGGATTCTAAAATGACATCACAGTTGGGGATCACCGTATTTAAAATAACCTAGGAGAGAAAATTTTGTCATTATATAGAAGTGAATACTCTTTGAGAAATGAGCATTAACATCTTCCACAGTCACTGATGTTCTGGATGAGCCATTCTCCTCATAATCACATCTGATGACAGATGCTGATGGTCTCCCAGAGGATGGAACAGAGTAGTGGCTTAGAAAAGGTTCAGAAGGGAGATGGGGAAGTCAAGAAGCATCGCATTATCATCTGCATAACAAACAATTTCATCTGGAAACTAGGAGCTCTTGCCTACAGTAAGTATTTTATTTTCTTGTGTCAGTGAGATAAACCTATCTAGGCACTCATCAGGTAAGTAAGAGAGACAAATGTAACTTTGACTTTGTAGTCTGGACCAGGTCTGGATATGATGGTTCATTTTGATAATGTCAGAGTGCCTGACTGTTCTGCAAAAGTCTTGGTCTCAATTATTAGACAGCAACTTAGTGGGGTTAAAATGATCCCCTGACGTAGTTCTGAACAGCTGCTAAAGAAAAACAGCTTCATATTCCAGCCGCTTATTTTCTGTATCACCCCCTTATGACTGAGACTGCTAGTGGTGTCTGAGTTATTCTCAGGCAATGTAGGCACCTCGTGATGCTACTTTGATAATATAGCCAGAGTATTGCGAAAATACCTAGCTATTTGAATGGGGAAGTTAATTCTTGCTGCCTGCCTGCCACACTCTCAAACTATAGGTGATGATTTCTGATAATGTAAATTCTACTGAAATATGCTTCAATTTAATAACGTTTTTTTTTTTTTTTTGCTGCACTGAACAGCTTGTGGAATCTTAGTTCCCCGACCAGGAATCACACTTGAGCCTTCGGCAGTGAAAGTGTGAAATTCTAACCACTGGACCCCATGGAATTCCCACATTATATTTTTAAAACCAAAGTTTTTAAAACCTAAAATCTCAGATTTAAATCCTTCAAAAGACTTCTGATGTGAGAAAAGACTTTGAAGAGACTGACAATATACTTTATGGGTTCTCTTTTAGATTTTGGGTGCTAAATCACTTCAGTTATGTCCAACTCTGCAACCCTCTGGAGAGAAGCCCTCTGGGCTCCTCTGTCCATGGGATTCTCCAGACAAGGATACTGGAGTGGGTTGCCATGCCCTTCTCCAGGGGATCTTCCAGACCCAGGGATTGAATCTGAGTCTCTTATGTCTCCTGCACTGGCAAGCGGGTTCTTTATCACTAGCACCACCCGGGAAGCTCCTTTTTGATTTTATGCATGTTTTTATTTTACAACTGTATTTTGGAAGCAGAATTAAAATGTCACTTAAGGAACATGAACCTTTCCCCAGGTTCAAAAAGATATACACAAGTATATTACCCAAACACAAAATAATAGCTTAGTTGAAGAAAATAAACGGAAAATTTAAATATTGTAAGAGCAGAATTAATCTTCATTTCAGTACATATGCCAGTAAAATGGTGATTTAAAAAAATAAAACTTACCTGCTACTGAGTTTGGCCGTGGCATAAGATAAAGAGGAATAGACTGTACTGATTGTGATAAAACGGTTTCCAAATTCCTCTCTGGTATCTTATTCAGACTGTAGGTGGATGCCGTCATGTTTTCATCTACTCGATACAAACAGGAATCCATGCTGGATTTTTGAGACTGCCAAGGCTTTAGGTTTCCTCCAGATCCTAAGTCTTTACTGCTTTCCCCAACATATTTTGTGCGTTCCATGTTTTCAGAATAGCTTGTCAAGGTAGCTGAAAAAGAGTAAAATGAAAACCGAGAGATTAATCTGTTTATAATTACCCAAATGCACGATTAGATAATAAAAATATTAGTAACATTATTTTTAAAAAGATACTATGATCATTTCATCTCCATCATGAAATTTATTTATTTTTAATTAAAACTTATTTGGCTGCACTGGGTCTTAAGTTTCAGCACGCAGGATCATTAGTTGCTGCAGGTGGTATCTCTAGTAGTGGCATGCAACTCTTAATTGAGGCATGTGGGCTTTAGATTCCCTGACCGGGGATCAAAGCAAGGTCCCCTGCATTGGGAGCTCAGAGTCTTAGCCACTGGACCACCAGGGAAGTACTTCCATCATGAAATTAAATAACTGAAACCAAAATATAACTTTCTTTCACATAGATTCCATATTTACTTTAACAACTCTTATTTGAATGAATTAAAGAAATTCTGGATGCTTGGGGCTGGTGCACTGGGACGACCCAGAGGGATGGTATGGGGAAGGAGGAGGGAAGAGGGTTCAGGATGGGGAACACATGTATACCTGTGGCAGATTCATTTTGATATACGGCAAAACCAATACAATATTGTAAAGTTAAATAAAATAAAATTAAAAAACAAAAACAAAACAAACAAACAAAAAGAAATTCATATATCAGTGCTACAGGACTTACAACTAGGGCCTATCAAATTCCATCAAAAGGGAATTTATATACTTTTCATGGATTGCTGGACAGTGTCAAAGATACCAAAAAGGTCTTTATACTCTTTTTATCCTATATTTTTCCTCACTTAAATTATTTCCTGGCCATTTTCATGTAACAAAGAATTAGAACATATAAACAGTCCTTAAGTAGACCCTAATACAGGAGAAAGAATCTGTCTAAATGAGGAAACACTACACAGACTTCTTGAATAGCTACCCTCTCCTCCATTCTTAATTAATTCGTTTAATATATTCAGACTTTCAGTCATAAATAGCCCCATGGATTACAACCTTTCTGCCACCAAAAACAATGTTACACCTTCCCCAATGAGATTTTATGGATTCTACAGCATATTTTATAATCTCTGAATATGTTCAGTGATAGTATACAGTGTATATTTATATTATGTGTTTATGTGTCTGTGGGTGTTCTTTTTAAACAGATGCATGTTTCTTATCCTAATTTATAGAAACTGTCTCATTTAAAATACATTTCAACATTTTTCTTTCAGAAAAATCTGACTGAAGTATAGTTTCATTTGGGATAAAGATGTTGTGATTCATCTGACTTTGTATTCTTAGCTAGAAGCTTGGAGTTCACACAGCTGCTAGGGTCAGTATCCTGAATGATGGAGAATGCAAACTTCTGTTTCTCAAAGGACTGATCCACATGGAAAGTATCTGTTATTTAACCTTTTGCCTTTCATGTCTGGGTTTTTTTTTTTTTTTTTTTTGGTGGTGTGTCCTAGCAGAAGTTTTTATCCTTAGGTTCCAAATTAAGAGCTGGCTAAGGTTCACTTGTATCTGTGTGGTCTTACCCTGGTATATATTCCAGAAATATAGCCCTTTTCCTCAGATAAACCATGAGCACATTCAGTAGGTTCCAAACACTGAAACACTACACTTTTTAAAGGTCTGAGAAGGTAGTAATTGGTTTTTTCAATTTTTCAATATTTCAATTAATTTCTAAGAAATAATATGTTTACTGGTGACCAGCTAACTAAAATGTCAAGCTTCTATAAACTTAGCTGCAGTTACATCAGGGGTGATAACACCAGTTACCTACATGTTGAACAGAAATTTTGGCATATATATATACACACATATACACACACACACACACATATGTATATATACACATAATATACCATTTCTCAGGTGGCTCAGTGGTAAAGAACCTGCCTGCCAACAGGAGATGCAGGAGACAAGGGTTTGATTCCTGTGTCAGGGAGATCCCCTGGAGAAGACAATGGCTACCCACTCCAGTATTTCTGCCTGGAGAATTCCATGGACAGTGGAGCCTGGAGGGCTCTAGTCCATAGGGTCACAAAGAGTTGGACATGACTGAGCAATTCAATAACAACAACAACATGATACATAAACACATCATGCATATATATGTTTGATAAATAAAAATGAGATATAACCTATTTGATGATGCACAGTGTGATGTCGAAAATTTTTTCAAAAACATGAGGTCTATCAATAAAAATTATGAAAGTCCTCATTGGTGGCGAAAAGATCTAAGAAACTGAATCCATGGTACAAAGACAAAAATATTCAGTGGCCTATGGACCCTATTTTATCATTTAAATGATGACGTTTACAATAAGGAAGGCCATCTATGGTCATGGTATTTAAAGTAAAAACAAGGAAGACATCTAGTTTCCCAAGTAAGAAGAGCATTGATGTCATTTTGCACTTTAATTGTACTATCTGCATAAACCAACCTGATACTTCATACTTCATTTGTTTTTCGAACCCGAAGTATCCTCTGCCCTTTTTCACTAAAGAGAAATGGATCTAGGCTCTGGCACACAGTTTAAACTATGATCAACACGTATCTGTTGAGAGGATGAATAACTTAGTTTTACTGGATGCTCAATGGGCCAGAACCACTGGGGACCAGAGTGAAAACAGACAACTCACAAAAAGTACCAGAAGTTAAGAGTCAACATTCCCAATGAGGACTTTTGTACATTTCTGCTTCACTGATGCTTTTCCCAGAGCATGGTGACTTTGAGTTAATTTCATTCAATTATTTAGTCAATAAAATTTTATTGAGCAACTAGTTTATGTCAGAGTACAGTGGTGAACAAGACAGGTCCTAAATCATTAATCCCAGAAAAAGGACAATTCTGTGACAGAAGAGGCCACATACACACAAAAAATGAATAACAAAATGAAATGCTATTTTTAATAACAACATGCTAATATCCATATATTATTTAATAAATGCTTCTATTTTACTCAACTATTCCTCTATAGTGAGACTGTATCATATAATTTAAAGTTACCAAAGTGAATGAAGCATCAGAGAATGCAACGATATTTTTGATTCATGTGGTAACTAAAAATTTCAAAAGTCTAAAGCCCACACAATCTATATATCAGATGTTGGCCTACATGAATTAACAACCCGTATGTGCAAAATTTCTATGAATGGAGCTGAAGAGGAAGACATGGCCTCTCACTGAAAAATATACGTATCTGTTTTCCAATAGACCTATTCTGTCCCTACTTTAATTCTTTAGATCTAGTTATTTCCAGGTGCAACAAAGAATGGTGGGAAAATACTGAGTTGTAACTAACTAAAGAGATTTTTCTGAGACTTTCTGCATTTTCTTTCCTTGATATAGAAAAAAAATTGCTATCTCAGTATAAAGAAGTGCTGACACAGCCATATAGGACAGTAAGACAGTGTGAGGAAGTAGGAATTACAGGCTTATAAGTAGCCTCATTGTGAATAAAATTAACTCCATATATTAAAAAAGTTTTATTGAGGTATAATTTACATACCATAAAATATACCCTCTGTAAATGGATTGATACGTGGATATAGGCACATTAGCTTGTCGTCAATAATATTTTAAAACTGACAGCAATAATTTTTCAAAAAAGCTTAACATTCCTTATTCTGGCATCTGTGTCAGTCCTAAAGGACCCAGAAATCATGTTTCCAGTAATAGCAATAGTAATCATTTTTTGAAATCTGATAGTAATCATTTTTATCTTGATTCACTACTCTGCTTTTGTTGATAAAGACTAAGTTTTTAATGCTAGATAATGGTGTTAGGTCATCTGTTCTGAGAGAGAATGATTTAGAACTATGCAGTGTGGGTTTTGAAGTTATACAGACCTGAACTTGAATCTCAGCTTTGCCTCTCAACATCTGTGTGATCTGGGACCAATTATTTTTGAACCCCAGTTTTCTAAGTCTAAGAAACATCATTATACTATTATGTAAGACAGAGTTAATTCACAGCTAGACTGGGCCAGTCCTATACTTATCTCTAGGGATGACTGGAAGTCTGGAACTGACTCTTAGCCAAGATAAGGTCAACTGGGATAACTAACAACTTATAATTTGCTGTTTAAGGTTTGAAATTCCCCAGGTAGCACCCAGGTCTAGTTGTTTATTGCCAGCTTACATCTGGAGGACTTAGACAGCCTGGCTTAGCCATGGGACCAGAGACGGACAAAAAGCTTCACTGTCAACTTTTGGGGAGCTCTCCTGAAACCAAGATTCCTTATACAAATCTTGGTGACTTACACTCTGGGGACAGAGTGCATCCATCCTGTTTGATTAAAAAGGAACCTGGAGAGCTCCACCTGGGAGGGTCTTGGGTCCTCTGTGCTCACTTGCATGCTTTTCGCCTGCTGGACTATATCTTTACTAAAAGCTTTTTGTAAGAATTTTTCTGTGGAGTCTTATGTATCTTTTCAATTATTTGATCCTGGGGACTCTTTATTTTCTTATAAGATGACTGTAAGAATTAAATAATGGTACCTGCCTAAACAACAACAACCTGCCTCATACTCTGTACTCAATCAATGATTGCTGTCATTAGTTAGTTAGGTCAATCATGCAAGGGAAATGCTCTGGTCTTCTTGATCACTTAAATAGGCAGTGTCCAGACAGACATCTTCGACAAATATTCATGCAATATAACTACCAAAATTTATTAGTGCTAAGTAATTAGAAGTGAACCTTCCCTGGTGGCTCAGTTGGTGAAGAATCCGCCTGCAACGCAGGAGAATCAGGTTCGATCCCTGGTGTGGGAAGATCCCCTGGAGAAGGAAATGCAACCCACTCCAGTATTCTGCCTGGAAAATCCCATGGTCAGAGGAGCCTGGTGGGCTACAGTCTATGGGGTCGCAAAGAGTCAGACACGATGAGCGACTAAACCACCTCCAAGGATGACAGAGTCACTAGCATAATAACTGGAAGAGCTTTTAAGTTTAATTAAAACAATAACCCTGTATATGAGACAGAAAAAGAGACACTGATGTATAGATCAGTCTTATGGACTCTGTGGGAGAGGGAGAGGGTGGGGAGATTTGGGAGAATGCCATTGAAACATGTATAATATCATGTATGAAACGAGTCGCCAGTCCAGGTTCGATGCACGATACTGGATGCTTGGGGCTGGTGCACTGGGACGACCCAGAGGAAGGGTATGGGAAGGGAGGAGGGAGGAGGGTTCAGGATGGGGAACACAGGTATACCTGTGGCGGATTCATTTCGATATTTGGCAAAACTAATACAATGTTGTAAAGTTTAAAAATAAAATAATAAAAAAAATAACTGGAAGAGCTTAGTGAAGATACAATTGCACATTTCTGAAAACAGGTTGTAGAAAATATGAAAAATTATCTAACGCTCAGTTTGTGACTCAGAAGAATGACTTCTTAAATGTGACAATTTGGACCAGAGAACACATTACATCCTACAGGAATGTGTGTGCATGTCATTCAGTCGTTCAGTGACTCTTTGTGACCACGTGGACCAGGCTCCTCTATCCATAGAATTCTCCAGGCAAGAATACTGGAGTGAGTAGCCATTCCCTTCTCCAGGGGATCTTCCCAATCTAGGGATCGAACCCAGGTCTCCGGCATTGCAGGCAGATTCTTTACCACTGTATTACCTGGGAAGCCCTGCCTAATGGAATATATATTACTAAAGGAACAAGGGTCTTTGATGAGGAGGAGTTTCTGATTTTGCTTTTTAGTTACTAATGTGAAATACTAGGGGAAAAATAATCACTGAACAAGTAAAGCTGCAGGCATTTCATTTTCCTAGGTGTTAAATGACACAAGGCTAAAAGATATAAGACCAAATTTGGCAATAAATCAGGACCTAAAGACAAAACAAAACACTGAGATTTGATTAAAAGAGGGAATTCAAGAATTATACCTTTCTGGAAGGAACTGTGAATCCCCAAATAAACAAAAGGCCAAAACAAAATGGATCCATGCTTAAATTTGTTTTACTAAACAACACCATGCCAAAACAGACCACTATTCAAACTTCACATGAAAAAGGATAGGCTAGAAAAATGATGTGTATCTCACAGAGTTTATGATTATCAGGATTTTTGCTTGAAGCCATGTATAGCTGATAGATTATGCGTAGTTAGTGGCATCTACCTAGGCACATATATAAAGGCATCATACCATCAAATTAATACCAATAAAATAGTCACAAATATGAAATTATACTGTGAATACCTGACAATCATGTCAGTGATATTTTACCACATATTTAAGAAAGCTGTGAGTCTCAAGACAGAGAAGCTATGACTGTTACAGAGAATGCTTTCTATGGTAAAAATTAAATCACCTATGGGGTGAATTCAGATCACAGAGAATATAAGTAGTCATAGCTATTGCCAATCCTTTAAAATCCAAGAAAGGAACTTTTTACACTCATAAGACTTAAAATTCAGGAAGCCTGCATTTCTAATATTCTGATTTTATAACTAGAATTCTACATATTTTGGCAAGCTATGAAAGTGATACAGGCAGGAATCACTAAAATTCTGATCACTATAGTTACAAAATGTAATCAAAAGGAATTCACATTGAACTGACTGATATATAAAGGAATAAAAATGGATAATTCAAATGATAACTTTTAATAGCTTTTGTGTTTTTTACTGATGGGGCAAGATGCATGATACTGGATGCTTGGGGCTGGTGCACTGAGGCGACCCAGAGGGATGGTACGGGGAGGGAGGAGGGAGAGGGGTTCGGGATGGGGAACACATGTATACTGGTGGCGGATTCATGTTGATGCATGGCAAAACCAATACAATATTGTAAAGTAATTAACCTCCAATTAAAATAAATAAATGTATATTTTAAAAAATAAATAAATAAAATATGAAAAAAAAAATTAAAATGGTATACTAACAAACAATAGATGTTATTGTTTGAAATAATGTAAGCAATATTTAATTTGGAAAAGTAGATATTTCTATTATCAGTGGGGAAAATACTTAAACAAAACATATTAAAACAGTTAAGATAGGCGAGCCTTGATATTTCCACGGTAATAACAATATCTTTGATTATTATTACTTACGCCACATGCAATTTTATTCTAACTCAAATGCAATGCAAAAAAAATTAAAGAGAAACAAGTTGTTTCTCAAGATAAGCTGCACATATATAATTTGATAACTACTCTACAATGTAAGTAATTTTAGAAGCAGAAGACATTATTCTCTTTCTTGTCTCACGATTCTGCAAGTAAATCTGTTTCAGTATTTATATACATTAAATAATGGAAGTTTACTATTCTCCAAATTAGCTCTGTTATCCACAAAGGTACTTACTTTTACAAGGAACATAATTTTGGAAATATACCAGAAAAAAATGAGGAACATTGTTATATGTCAAAGCGGGAATCTCATTTTTAATTTCAGAACATTATGAACATTTATTTTGAACATCCACTGACATGTTAAGCTTCCACTTAGAATGTACTTGCAAACGGATTTTGTCCAATCTGTCAGCACCATGCCCACTGCTTGAATAAATATATTTCTAAAGTAATCTTTTTTGGTATGGCAATATTGATGACATGCAGTTACAGACACTACTAATACCGACAGAAGAACCCAGGAAGAGGTTTGGCTAGAGATTATAGAAGTCATTGTGCCAAAATGAATCATAAAAAGAACATAGTAGAATAGTCAATGGAAGAACTCTACTATTTATTAAAAATTTAATAATAATGTTCCATCTTGCACCCAATGGTCACTCTGCTGCTGCTAAGTCGCTTCAGTCGTGTCCAACTCTGTGCGACCCCATAGACAGCAGCCCATCAAGCTCCCCCGTTCATGGGATTCTCAAGGCAAGAACACTGGAGTTCTTGCCATTTCCTTCTCCAATGCATGAAAGTGAAGAGTGAAAGTGAAGTCACTCAGTCGTGTCCAACTCTCAGTGACCCCATGGACTGTAGCCTACCAGGCTCCTCCGTCCATGGGATTTTCCAGGCAAGAGTACTGGAGTGGGGTGCCATTGCCTTCTCTGAATGGTCACTCTAAACACTGTCAAAAAAGTAACTGAAAGTACCAGGTCAGTCATCCTTCATCTCCCACCCTTTCACTCTTAAGCTTTCCTTTTTATAAATATTTACTGAGCACCTACCATGCTACCACATTTTCAGTTATTGGACTAGGCGCTACAGATATGGATGAATAAGGCACACTTTCTAAATAGTCTAAGGATGAAAAGCAGGCTCTCAAAGGGATTATAATACTAGTGTTAAATGCAATGATACAGATCTGCTGTATCTGGGAACATGGAATAGTAATAGGTACTGGAGAGGAGGTGGCGTGGAGAAATGAAGAGAGGGGGTGGTGGCAGTGGTGACTGAACACCTAAGGTGATTCTTAAAAGTATGTGGGAGTTAATCAAATTTAAGAGGGGAGAGGAGATTACAGGCAGAATGATCAATACAGGCAAAAGTAGAGAGGTGAAAAACTGCAATGTGTCAGGTTACCACAAAATTTAATGTTAGACTCTAGTAGTGGGATTAAAGGCTGGAGAAATTGACTGTGGACAGATTAGGAGTGATCTGATCAGATTTGGTTTCCAGGTAGATTACTGCACCTTACAGATAACAGAATCAAAGTAGTAATCATTTTTCAGTTAATTTGCTTTGGTTGGCTGTGGGAAAAACAGACTTAGAAAGGACAAGAAGAAAAAGCAGAGAGAACAGTTAGATCTGTATTAATCTAGGTTTAAGGTAATGAGGATTATGAAGGCAATGCTAGGAGAGATGAAAAGAAAACACAGGGATGAGAAATACAGGGGAAGGAAGGAGGCAAGGATTCCCCTTGGCTTTCTAGCTTGGTTCCTGAGTAGATAGTGATGTCACAATAAGGATATTTTAGACAATTTTATGCAAGTAAATCTGAAAAAGATTTAAACAATTATTAAGGAAAACAGATTCAGGAAGGAAAAAAAATTTTAAGTCCTATAGCATTAAATACATTGAAGTAGTAGTTTAAAAAATCTGCATGAAGAAAATATCAGGATCTTCCCGAAGCAGGACTCAAACTCATGTCTCCTATATTACAGGTGGATTTTTTTACCTGCTTGAGCCATCAGAAAAGCCCACTTTAATGGTAGAGCCTACTAAATGGTCAAGAAACAGATAATTCCAATTTTCTACAAATTATTTCAGAGATTAGGAAAATAGGCTATTTTTCATCATATTTTATGTATGTATTTTGTTTTGTTAAAATATTTAGCTATTTAGTGATAGTATATTATAAATACTCCTCATATAAAGAAATCACAAGTTAGAAATTATG
Organism: Bos indicus; assembly: GCF_029378745.1. NCBI lineage: Eukaryota > Metazoa > Chordata > Mammalia > Artiodactyla > Bovidae > Bos > Bos indicus. The sequence continues at coordinate 48,867,989 of NC_091778.1, read as the reverse complement.
TTAAATACTGAGAGTATATAAAATTATTAGATAGGAATCCTGCCTTTAAGGAGCTTTGGAGTAAGTTTTGAAATCAGGAAGTTTGACTCTTCCAACTTTGTTCCCTTTTTCAAAACTGTTTTGACTATTCATGGTCCTTTGAGATTCCACATGAATTTTAGAATGGGTGTTTCTACAAACAACTTTGTTGGGATTATGATAGGGATTTCAATGATTCTATAGATTGCTTTGGGAAATACTATCTTTTAACAATCCATGAACAGGACGTATTTCCAATTATTTAAGTCTTTTAAAAATTTCTTCAGTAATGTTTTATAATGTCTAGTGTACAAGTCTTTTACCTGCTCGGTTAAATTTACTCCTAAGTCTTTTATTCTGTTTGATCTTATTGTAGTGGAACTGTTTTCTTAACTTTTTTTTTTAGTTATCTATTGTCAAAGTATAGAAATGCAATTGGTTTTTGTATGTTAATTTTGCATCCTGTAAAAATATTCTTTTTATTGGCTCATTATTTAAAACGAATAAATTCACATGCTGATATAATTCATTTAAGTGAAAGAGATATGCTTAGTTGACATGGCATTAAATTATTTGCCATAACATCTAAACAAATATTTTGATTTGATAACCTTTAGAAGCAAGCCAAGGAGAAGGCAATGGCAACCCACTCCAGTACTCTTGTCTGGAAAATCTCATGGATGGAAGAGCCTGGTAGGCTGCAGTCCATGGGGTCGCGAAGGGTCGGACACAACTGAGTGACTTCGCTTTTACTTTTCACTTTCATGCATTGGAGAAGGAAATGGCAACCCACTCCAGTGTTCTTGCCTGGAGAATCCCAGGGATGGGGGAGCCTGGTGGGCTGCCATCTATGGGGTCACATAGAGTTGGACATGACTGAAGCGACTTAGCAGCAGCAGCAGAAGCAAGCCAAATGAGGAAAAAATATTTTATTGTCTTATTTCCATTTTCCTGCCCTCTTCAGTGTCTGTCATTTGTTGAGCAGCCTTTCCTCACTCCTTCCCTGAATCCTTTACCTTCCTTGGCACTGGTTATATTATATATACTGCCTTGATTTTTCTCCTGTTTGTCTGATCACTCCATTTCTGTATCCACTGGCTCATTCTCACACCTCTCACCTCCCCCTGATCAATCAGAATGTTCCCTAAGATTCTGTGCTCAGTCTTATTTCCCCCCTTTGCATTTCTTTTCTTCAGATTCTTTTCCCAAACTTTCCTCATTTCCATGTGACTGAGTCCCCTTAACAAGCATACAACAGGCAGTAAGTATATGATAGACTGAGAAATACCAAGAAACTCTACTAGTTTAGTGAGAAATGAACTTTTTCTGAACGACTTCTGTCGGTAGATGGATGATGTAAGTGAATTTACAAGAAGAAGTAGGAAGAACTTTTTCTATTCACCCCTTCTTTCACCAGATAGTATCTTTATTTATTTACTTTTTGCTTATTCAGGGTATTTTATTTTCATAAAGTAGACAATCTCAGACTTTTGTACGATCAGTGAGATAATGTCTTTAAAGGACTGGTTAAGCAGGGAGAGGCACCTCTATCTTTTTTTTTTAATGCTTTATGCCTCTCAACAGCAACATTAAAAAGAAAAGGACACATATTTTATACATATATATAAATATATCTCAATAACTCAAAAGCAGAATTTTTGAAAACCTTAAGCTTGTATAATTATTACAAAAAGAAAAAAAGACACAAAATGATTAGTATATAAACCAACTCACCAATGATTCCACTATCTCTGCTTTCAAGGGTGGAGGTTGGACTCGTGACGGCCCCATAGCTGCCGTCCTTGGCGGTCGCACTTGTACTGACTGGTGGGAGAGTGGAGCAGGGGCTGCTGGCTGGTGGAGAGGCAGTGCTGCTAGTCAAGGTGGAACAGGGACTTATCCGCTGGGTGATTGCTGAGGTCTGAAGAATTGAATGAAAAATAAGACAAGCTGATCAGCTGTTAAGTGAAAGTGTATCTTATGGTAAAACATATGCTTTGATAACAAAAAGAAAAAAAATCTACACGCACAGCTTTTACGGCTATTAGGTTCTGTTTGTTTTTGCTTTCCGGGATAACCATTCTGTGTTCTATAATTAAGGTGAAACTTGATAAATTTAACATGAGCAGAGACTGTGGTCTGTTTTTTCTGCCTAGGAAATTTACAGTGACAAGTAGTCTTTATTATTGCTATGAATTAATAGATGATTTTTTTTGTTCATCAAAAATTTTTCTTGCTGCTTTCAATCAACATAAATTTTCTGAAGGCTTAGAACTTGGTCTTGCTAATAATTTTCTTTGGGTAGAAAAAAAATCTTTGCAGCCAAGAAGTAATAAGATGGGCATTTTTTGATACATAGGTGGCTTCACAGAGGTAATAAATGAATGTAGGGAAAATGCCTATTTAAAAGTTTGTCAAATGAAGTAGAATAATATTAATTTAATACAAACAAAATAATTTCTCTGTAAAAACTGATTACAGACAGATCACTGAGTAACTCTTATACCTGAAGTTACCTCCTTTTTACATTTTTGATGGGAGACTGATGGTAATACATTCTGGTTTACCTAGTTTAATGACAATTCATTTTCTTTAGCTCTTTCTACCCAAATAAATTAATGAAATAATGAGTGAAAGTATATATGTTTTTTCGAACACTTAAGAAATTTTTTCCTTTTCAAAACAGTAACTGGTCAATGGCAGAATTACTTGAAGGAGGACTAATGATAAATTTGACATTTGAAAAAAAAAAGCATTTCAATTTCTTTACGTATAGAGTCTACTCATAATCTCTTTGATAAACTGAAGAGTTACATTTTATAACTTGATTGGAAAATATGTTGATCACTGGTTATGAGAATATTAAGGCTCTTTGACTCGTCCCAAAATGAGTGCCAGATGCAATTCCCTGTATTCAATTATCTGTGTTGAATTCAGGTTTTGATTTTAATTTAAATGCTATAACCAGGATATAAAAGATACATGGAACTCAACCAAGCATAAATGACTTTCTCAGAACACTGCAATCAAGTAAATCTTTTTAATCATATAACTAATATTAGAAACTGATTCTTCTTAATAATACAATAAGCCCTCAAATCTATGCCATTTCTCTTCTATATAATTTTTCACCATTGGAGGGAGGAGTTTCAATTTCTTTGTAATTTCCTCTATTTCTACAAAATGATGTTAGCCTATTAGAGCATGAGTAGGGCTTGCAGGAGAATTACCTGTGGAATGTAAAAAATAAGTTTCACTACAAAACTGACAGATACTGAACCCCACCCCAGTCTTACTAAATTAGAATCCGCCCTAGTTAGAATCTGGCAGAGCAATTTTTAACCGCCTCATTCTCAGTTTAAGAAACATGTGGCTACTTTATTAGAATTGTACTAGAATCTTTTTACATTAGATATATCTATAGTCATTCCATATTGAAAAAGTTTCATTTTGGTATGAATCTATTACTTCTATGGTAACTCATTTCCATTTTCAGACAAGATTCTCAGGCTGTTCTCTGAGAAAGGAAACTATTATATGCATAATACAGCAAAAGTGAAGGTTAAGCTCAAATGACATATTATTTTTACTATAAGTTATTTTCTGGAAAATAAAGCATTTATCACAGAATATATGCTTTAAAAGCTTTAACTGTAAAAGCAAAGCTTAAAGATCAACTCATTCAGAAAGCAGAAAATTTGTTTCATGGCTTGTGAATTTAAAGGCAAGTCTTATATTTACGTAGGGCTTCCCTAGTGGCTCAGAGGTTAAAGCATCTGCCTGCAATGCAGGAGACCTGGGTTAGATCCCTGGGTCGGGAAGATCCCCTGGAGAAGGAAATGGCAACCCACTCCAGTATTTACTTAAGGAGGCTAGTTAATGAGATACTCTTTTAGGCACAGAAAGACATTATTTACTCGCCATACTGTAGGCTAAAATGGACACCTAATCAAGCCACTCTACTTCTAAAACCTTTTGGTGGTTTTCCCATTGATCCCATTGGATCCGAAACTCCCAATCTGGATCTCTTCAAGGTCCTACATCCTAATACTCCAGAAACTACAGAGAAAAGAAAATACACTGGTCAATGAATATCACTTTGAATATCTTGTCTTTTGCAAAAAAATGATATATGGTAACTTGTGTGTGCTGGATTCTGTCATTATTAATACTGTTCTGAGGACACCATCACTACGGGTCTTCTTAAACAAAGCATATCTTTGTTAGTATGCTCTTTAGCACAGAAGAAAGTCACTAATAATCTTCCTAAGACTAGAAATATAGGTGATCAATTCAGCCACTTTCTTAGGTGGTTCCAAGACAGTGTCATGGTATATTACATTTCAAGCAGGCTATCATGTAGTTTTATTATTAATTTCTTACATTTGTTTAATGTTTCAAAGTTAAAGTTTTTTTTAAAAAAATGTTACTACCTTATTTCTCCTTATCAACCAAGTATGAAGTGTAAAAACTACACTAAATATAAAAGCTATGAAGCAAGTTCCTCCAACTCATACTTTCTGAATACATTTACATATAAATTACATTACATACTGTTTTATATCTTTTGTTTGCATGACATTTTACAGCTTACAAAGTGCTTTCGTATTCATGATTTAACTTGATCTTCACAACAATCCTGTCATTATTTCATATTACTCTGGACTGGTATGGTGTAGCTGTTGAGAACATAAGTTGTAAAAGCAGACTGCCTGGATTTGAATACTAGTCCATCACTTTCTGGCAGTGTTTCTTTTTTTCTTATCTGAAAGTTGAAATATTAAAAGGACTCTACCACACTGAGCTGTAAGGAAGCTTAAATGAAACAGTGTAAATAAAGCAACTAGTACAATGATTATACATAGTAAACACTTATTTAATGTTAGTTACTATTAACTTTGAAAAACCTAAAGCTGAGAGAGGTTAAGCGACATGTCCAAATTTACAAAATGGTAGGTGGTAGAGCTGGAACCGGAACACAGATTTTCTACCTCCTGGTTCAGTGACTTTTCTATTATGGCATCACTTTAGCTACATCAAATCAATGATACTACTCATTTACTTATTTTATGATGAATCACATAGTAAATGCACAAGTAAGGCACACTCTATTGACTTGGGGCTTAATTCAGAAATCACTGCAACATGCGGTGACAATAAGGCATCTCAAAAGCAACCCAATATAAATTTTAGCACCTGAAGAAATGTAGCGTTTTAGAAACAACAGCGTCCTTGGCAAATTCTCAGATTGTAATGTCATGTTGCTGGGTCATTATTATAGCAGTCATATTTTAACCTGACATGAATATCAAAAACTCACAAGTAAAATAGATGTTTTATTTATATCAATTTTTAAAAAGCCCTCAACACATATCATTTTAATTTTCTATTCAGATCACATGATACAGACATGGTTACAATGTAAATTAGTTATGAAAAGAAATCAATACCTGTCATCATGAAGCTTACCTTCTTGCATGAGATCAAACAATCCCTCACAACTAAATATGTCATGTAATAAATTAATGATAAGAGCTATAAAGCAGGGTAAGGGGATACAGTGATGGGCAGGGGCTATTAGATAAAATAACTAAGGAAGGCCTTACTGAGGAGATAACATTTGAGTAGAGCACTGGATGAAGTGAGGAAGTGAGTTATGTGCAAGAACATTCCAGTATAAATGAATGTTTTATGTGTCTGAGGAATGACAGGAAGGCCAGTGTTGCTGGACAGCTGCAGTGAAAGGGTCAGGGGCAGGAAATGATACAGGACAGGCAGCGAGGGGTCAGATCAGGCAGCCCCTTTCTCGCCATGCTAAGGATTTCAGATTTAGGGTTAAATTTGGGGGATACAGTAGAAGATTGAGAGCAGAAAAATACTGGGCTGGCCAAAAAGTTTGTTCAGGTTTTCCACAATGGCCTATAAAAAAATCTGAACAAACTTTTTGGCCAACACAATAAAAGGACCAGATTCTCATTTTATAAGGGTTGCGCTGGATTCTGTGTAAACAGACCACAGGAGGCAAAAGTGGAGGCAGAGCCCTGTTAGGAGGCCACTTATTCAGGCAGTAAATACTTACTGAACACTTACTAACAGAAGAGTTTGTCCCAGGTGCAGAGGATACAGCAGTAAATGCGAGTGTGCTCAATCACTAAGTCGTGTCTGACTCTCTGCGACACCATGGCCTATCTGTCGCCCACCAGGCTCCTCTGTCCATGGAATTTCCCAGGCAAGAATACTGGAGTGGGTTGCCATTTCCTACTCCAGAGGACCTCCCTGACCCAGGAATCCAATCCAGTTTCCTGTGTCTCCTGCACTGAGATGAATATTTAGATCATTAATTTTTCAGATTTTCAGTTTTTCTAATGCATGTATCCTAAAGTTTTTAAATGCATATCTTTATATACTACAAGTTTTGTTATATTTTGTTTCTATTATTTCAGTTTAAAATATTTTCTAATATCTTGTGATTCTCTAACCTAAAGGCTACTTAGGAGTATATTAATATCCAAATACTTGGGGATTTTGATTTTCTATATATTATCTTTTAGCTATCATTTTCTAAGTTATTTTATAATCGATTAATTCTACTAAAGTAGTGAAAGTTGCTCAGTTGTGTTCGACTCTCTCAGACCCCATGGACTATACAGTCCATGGTATTCTCCAGGCCAGAACACTGGTCTGGGTAGCCTTTCCCTTCTTCAGGGGATCTTTCCAACCCAGGGATCAAACCCAGGTCTCCCACATAGCAGGAGGATTCTTTACCAGCTGAGCCACAAGGGAAGAATACTGGAGTGGGTAGCCTATCCCTTCTCCAGAGCATCTTCCTGACCCAGGAATTGAACTGGGGTCTCTTGCATTGGTGGTGGATTCTTTACCAACTGAGCTATTGGGAAAGCCCTATATCTGTCAAGATCTGGTCTATGAATCAGCATATTGTAAATTTGCTAAATAATCCATGTGTATCAGAAAACAATGTGCATTCTGCAGTTTAGGGGTATGGTGCTTTTGTACACACACACACACATGCGCGCGCGCGCGTCTTGTTTGTTGGTTTAGTTATTTCCTCATTCATTCAATAAAGGAATCAAAACCTTGAAGTGGCTTTTTAAACTTAAGAATGAAACTAAAAGGTGTTCCATAAACTGAAGAAACACAGTAGTTATGGAAAATGAAGTTATATTCCAGGCCCGAAAAGGCATTTGACACTTGGGATCATTGTTCTGACAAGACCCACATCCACGCCCTGCAACAGTTTTTCTTTCCTGGTTATAATAGGCCGATTCATCCCACGTTTCAATAAGCTGATGGGAAGCAGTTTACCTGATTTTCATCCTGGACTTCCATGTTGTACTGGTCACCTGGCTGAACTTCCGTGACTTTCTCCCCAAGGAGGAAACCCAGACGAGTCATGAGTGTGTTTGCTGCCTCATCTACAGATGGAGGGGGACCAAGTTCCTGTTCAGCATCACCTGCAACAGGAAGGCATTGAAACACCTGAATCCTTCAAAATAAAATGGCCAGTTTTACAACTATTTTTACATTCTGTTTGGTCATTTCCTTTGTTTTCACATTCTAAATCCAAAATTACGAGGTCCCTGACCAGAAACTTATTTTTCCGCTGTTACCTATTACAATTGACAGACAGTCTACTCAGAATTCTCAATATATTTACTTGAAACCCTTGAGTTTGAGAGAAAGTTTTTGTAACTCACTCAAAAGAACTTTCTCATTTCTGTGGCAGTTGGCTTTCCAATACAAGTCCTAGTCTTGGGATCTAGCTCCTGGCCACAATCACTGCCTTCATTCAGGTTCTTTTATCTCTTTTTTCTTAGTTTGTGTAAATATTCTTTTTTATTTTAAAATCAGTTTAAACTTACAAAAAAGTTTCAAGAATAGTACAAAGAACAATTTTTTTTCCCTTAATCACTTTAAAATATAGACACGCTACCCCATCAGGCCCAGATAGTATGCATTTTCTATGAACAAGGACATTTTCTTACATAACCACAATACCAACAGAGAAATCAGGAACCTAACATTTTACATTATGATCTCATCCACAGACCCCATTTAAGTTTTGATATTTATCCAGTAACGTCATTTCTAGCAAAAAGATCCAATTCAGGATTAAGCAATGCATTTAGTTCTCAGTTTTCTTTGACTCTCTGAATCTCGAACAGTTCCTTAATCTTTTCTTAACTTTCACAACCATGACACTTTTGAAGATTATAAGTCAGATATTTTGTACCATGTCCCTCAATTTCAACTTTTCTCATGATATCTCACAATTTAATTTAGGGTAAGCATTTTTGGCAGCACTTTCACAAAATTAATGCTGTGTTAACTTGGAACACTTGGTTATGGTAGTGTCTGCCAGGTTTTTCCACTCTATAATTACACAATTTCTCTTTGTAATTAGTAAGTGTTTTGTGGGGGGATACTTTGAGAATATATATGTATTTCATCCCTCACCAAATTTTGAAATTAAAAAAATTTTTGATAAAAATACACGTAACAATATTTGTCATTTTAACCATTTTTAAGCATACAGTTCAGTGGCAATGAGTGCACTCACAACACTGTGCAACCATCTCCATTTTCAGAACTGTTTAATCACGGCCCAGAGAAACTGCCTCCACTAAACAAAACTTCCCAAGCCTAGTAACCTTTATTCTACTTCCTGTTTCTAGGAACTTGTCTATTCTAGGCATCTCATATAAGTGGAATAATACAGTATTTGTCCTTTTATGTCTAGCTTATCTCACTTTGCACATTTTCAAGGTTCATTCATGTTATAGCATGTATCAGAATTTCACTCCTTGTAATGGCTAAATTCTGTTCTATTTTATGTACATACCCATTTAGTTTATTTAGTCATCTGTCCATCACACTGGACACTTGAGCTGTTTCCACCTACTAGATATTATGAATAATGATCGCATCAACACTGGTATACAACAGCAGTTTGAATCTCTCCTCCATAAACTTTTGCCCACTATTTTTAGCATCTATTAATGTTTCCCAGTTAAATTCATTACTATCATGCTTGCCAAATAGTAAGTTTTCTAAATCCATCACTCTTTTACAGTTTAGTTTCTTTTCCTTTATCTATGTGTCTATCTACGTACTTACCTATCTGAACTCACAGACTCCTATTTTAGTCAATGAGTTATAATCTGTTACTGTTATTATTTATTTTATTGCTCCAATGTCCCAGAGTTGGCCAGGTGAGCCTTTTCACTTTGGCTCCTGTAACCTTCTGACACACCCCTGTCATTTTCTGAGTACCTCCTTGCTTTCTGTCACGAGATGCTGTAGGTTCCTCACGCATTTTTCTCTGCCCTAGCCCTGGAATCAGTCCTTTTTTCCAAGAAAGCCTGATTTTTTTAAGTGAGTAAATGTATTAGAATATCAGATATGCTCATCAGATGAGGATGCCACTGCCCTGCAGGTCCACCACATGGGCAAAGTTAGACAGTTATGTTGATACATATACGCATACACACAGCTCTATATTCATTTTAATCTGTAAATCCATATATAAACACTCCCCCTAAAGTTCACAGATGAGACCTAATTCAATACCACAGGGTTAAATCTGAATTTCTTCCTTTCCAAGGTTGTAACTTTTCTTCAACAGTGAAAAACCTGATCTTCATTTCCTTACTTATTTAATCTATTCTCCTTGCATGTAACAAATCTCACTGCTGCTCACTGCTACCCTACACACAGGTGCTCTACTCACTCTGGTTGGGTTCCCACCCTGAACTATCCCTTTCCCAGTCAGGTCATTTTTTCAAAACTGATGTGTAATTCATAAACCATAAGCTCTTCCCCCTTAGAGTATACAGCTCAGTGGCTTTGGTATATTCCTAAGTTTATCACCACTCTAATTCCTGAACATTTTCATCACTCCAAAAAGAAACCCACTCAGGTTTACTTTTTCGCCCTGAAATTTAGACCCCTAAATTTTTTGATCTCTGGCTTTCACTGTAATCTTCTGTTTCCAGTCTGCTATCTTCTTTCCATACAATCAGTATTTAAGCTTCTGTATTTAGGCTATTTTTCAGGGGTTACCAACTATGGATATTGTTCTTTTTCAGACCTTTTCACTGAGGGCTGCTGAACAAAGTCAATATGAGAATCCTCCTTAGCCTCATCGTCAAAATAAATTTATTTCCAAATAAAGAATTTATAGAAATTTACAGATATAAAAAAGAGCCAGGGAACTCAAGATGATCTATTTTAAATGTGATGCAGAACTAATTTACCTAAACTGAATTTATCTGTTTACACTAACTTGATTCATTGTCAACACTTTTTCAGATTTTATTTTATGCTCAAGTATATTTATAATAATTCACAGTAGCACATATCCCATATACGGTATTACCAAAATCTTTTTTTTTTTTTGCTATCCTTTCACCATAGCAAGCGTTAACTATAGTGTCATATGGTTTGATACTAAAGCACAATAGCTTAATTTCTTTGGATAGTCTGTGTTACACATTAAATCACTCCAAGTGGCAAGAAAATGAGATTATCTAGCCCCCAAAGTCCATGGGGACTGTAGCCTGCCAAGCTACTCTATACATGGGATCTTCCATGCAAAAATACTAGAGTGGGTTGCCATTTCCTACTCTAGGGGATCTTCCAACCCCAGGATCGAACCCATGTCCCCTGTGTCTCCTAAATTGGCAGGCAGTTCTTTTACCACTGAGCCACCTGGGAAGCCCCACATTTTTGTACACCATTACTGAACTCAAAGTGTGGAAAATCTATATAGAATTCTTATTGGATTTATGTCAGAGTAGACAAACAGGATCTATATTCCCTTCTCCACTTCCTCTCTGAGAAACAACAAAAATGGATTTCTCTGACACAGAACAGAAAGATATCTCTAGGGCTTTATTACCTCTCTAACACCCAACATTATAGACAGTTCCTTCTCTTTCTGCCTCTGCCCAACTAAGGTACTCTAACAAAATCTCAGGAAAAAGTTGTTACATATGCAAATGCATCTTTGAAACAAGTACCCTAAATCTAAAAAATAACACAAATGAATGTATATAAAAACAGTAACAGACTTACAGAGAGAGAAAACAAACTTGTGGTTATCAAATGGGAGAGAGAAGGGAGGGGGGTTAAATCAGGGGTATTGGTTTAGCAGATACAAACTGCTACATGTAAAACAGATAAGCAACAGGATATACTGTTCAGCACAGGGAATTACACCCATTTTCTTATAATAATCTTTAATGGAATATAATCTGCAAAAATAATCACTATGTAGTAAACCTGAAACTAACACAATACTGTAAACAAAATATACTTCAATAAAAACAAACAAATCCCCTGTCTTCATTCAAGCAAATTTCCACCTTTAAACCCTTGCTAGGGGTGGGATGATTTGGGAGAATGGCATTGAAACATGTATAATATCAAATATGAAACGAGTCACCAGTCCAGGTTCGATGCATGATACTGGATGCTTGGGGTTGGTGCACTGGGACGACCCAGAGGGATGGTATGTGGAGGCAGGAGGGAGGAGGGTTCAGGATGGGGAACACATGTATACCTGTGGTGGATTCATTTTGATATATGGCAAAACCAATATAATATTGTAAAGTTAAAAAATAAAAAAATAAAAATAAAAAAAATAAAAAAGAAATACACCATCAATCAATCAGACAGGCAAATGGTCTTGCAGATTAAAAAAATTTTTTTTAAGTTTTTTATTTGGAAGTCAGATTCCAAATATATTATCTTTTAAAACCAACAACAACAAGAAAAACCTTTGCTAGAAAGAATTTTTTGTTTTGTTACTACAGTGTGTGGAATTTCTAAACTACTAAGTCATCTATTTAATATTATTAAAATTTATCAAAGCCTACTACAATAACACGAATACTTATAGTACATGAAATCAAAAGTAAATAGATTCTGGGTAAAACGCTAAAAGTTATTTTGAAGATATTTATAATAAAATGCAAAAGTCCCTGACCTCTTCAGATTCCACAACATACTACCACACTACATACAAATGGCAGGCAGAGACTATAATTACATTATCATTTCATGCATTATTCACAAAAGTCCAAATGTTAATCACTTAAGAAAGAGGCCAGCAGAAAAATAAACCAAATTCTTCCTTTTTCTTTTAGGCTCTTGTACTCATGTTACAGTTATTCTTACTATGTCACTCTAGTGTCTTAATTGTTTTCCTAAATATTTCTTTTAAAGGATACTAATATTTATTATTTTGAAGAAGTCTCCAAGTTCATATCCTTTGTATCCATCAAAGGATTGATGGGAGAAATGATACAGTGACCAGATTTTGCTGAAATCACTACAGAAAAAAACGGGGAAGATATTGATAAAACAAGTTGTCAAAATTATTGAAGCTAGGAAGTTAGTACACAGCAGTGCATCATTCTATTCCCCATCACTGTGAATGTTTGGAACTTTGAGAAAAAATTATGCAGGCAAGTTTCTTTTAAATAACTTAGTGATTCTCAAATGGTGACAATTCTGCCCCCAGGGAACATGTGGCAATGACCAGAGGTATTTCTGGCTGTCACACTGTGGGGAGGGGTGTTGCTCCTGGTCCCTGGTAGGTAGAGGCCAAGGATGCTGTTAACCATCCTACAGTACACAAGACATCTCCCCACAACAAAGGATTATCTAGCCCCGAAAGTCATTAAATAGTATTAAGGTTGAAAAACCCTGAAACAACTCGAATCACCTTATCCTTTGTTGTCGTTCAGCTGCCAGGTCGTGTCTGACTCTTTGCAATGCCTTATCCTTTAAAAATCTATCAAATTGAATGAACTCAACATAGCAGGAAAAAAAGTGCCCAATCTGTTACTTTTGAGGATTCTTATTAACAAAATTGCTTCAATTTCCAACTTACTATGCATTTTTACTCTTTGGACCATTTCCTTCCTGAGTGTAGGGCCTGTTTTCTGCACTACTACATTCTGCTAGTCTTTTCAGTCTTCAATGAACCTTCGTCTTACGGTGCATGGTGTGTGCATGCATGCTCCATTGCTCAGTCATGTTAAACTCTTGGCGACCCCATGGACTACAGCCCACCAGGTTCCTCTGTCTATGGAGTGGGTTGCCATTTCCTTCTCCAGGGATCATCCTGATCCAGGGATTGAACACGGGTCTCCTGCAATGGCAGGAGGATTCTTTACAACTAAGTGACCTGGGAAGCCAATGGTGCATGGACAGGACTTTAATTGGTGTTATATTGTATATGTTAAGGGTGGGGGATTATATCATGACACAAAACAAGTAAATGAAACTAAAAATATATCTGAGTTCTTCAGATTATCTTTTTAAAATTATAACAACATCCAGAACATATGGAGACTAGTTTATATGCCAGGTACTGTTTCTAAGCATTTTATATACATTAACTCATTTAATGATCATAATAACCCTATGAGGTAGGCAGTCTTATCCCCATTTTATGGATAAAGAAAGTGAACGATAGAGAGTTGAATAACTTGCCAAAATTCATAAACTATTAAGTAACTGAACTAGGAAATCTGGATTTAGACCTCAGGCTCTTAATCCCTAAGCTCTACTGTAATCCTTGATTCCAGCCTCTCGCAATGTTGCTAGGTATCATTTTTCTACCTCCTCTCTGCCGAGCATATTTGTTCAAAACTCAAAATTCCTCTGAAATTGTCAGACTGAATATCTTACCTATCTTTCTGTCTCATCCATGACCATTCAGGCAACGTGAAGAATGTGCCATCTTCCTAACGTTTGGTTTAGGCATGTTTTATGCCCAATGAAGGTATGAGCCTAAACAAAGATAGCACTTTCTTTGAGTGGGATCCTAGTGTGACTTCTTTAGTAACAATGAACTTGGAATATGATACACAAAACAAGATGGCTGGTAGGTTGTTGAAAAATAATCCCTATCAGACTATTATACACAAAATAAACCATATATCATTTATACATTTTGTTGATTAAAGCTACTGAAATTCATCTTGGCTATTTGGAAGCAGTGTGTTTATGCAATAGGCTTTGATTGAATGAGGAAGACAGCACCTTAAAACTAAATATTCTAACATTTACATGGATATGGAAAGGTCTGGGGATAGTAAAGAAAATGTGAAGAAGAGTGACTGCTATTACTTAACATCAAGATTTAATCTAATGCTAAAGTAATTAAGAGAGAGTATGAATGGTACAAGCATAGACCAAAAGACCAGGAGAACACAATAAAAAATCCAGAAACATATCTATACAAGTGGAGTCACCTTATTTAGGACAGAAATGCCACTGCAATTGTTTAGTAAGAGAACGGCATTTTCTCTCTCTCTCTTTTTGTTTTATGAGTATGCTACATTTTACTTGCCGTGGGTAATATGAAATTTGACAATAATGGCACATTTGACAATAAAGACTATAAAGCGATATCTTCTGGACATTAACGTAAAGAGATGGTGCCCATCTACTGTGAAGAATCTTTACATACAATGATGAAACAATAAACAGATAAGTATACATCTCTATCCATTACTCCAAATCTTCATTGATAAAACAATGTGCTTCAAGTAGACTCATAATTTTATGTTTTTTAACTAAATTGCACATATAGACAAAAATCCCACCAAAAATATTCACATAGGTCCTCATATATTACAGGGTGACCCTTAGAGAATGGCATTTTCAATAACCGGTGATGGATCTATATGTCAGAATAAACATGAAACCTGTCCCTACCTCATGCCATACACAAAAATCAATTCCAGGTGGAGTATAGACCCAAACACAAAATAGAATACATTTTCTGGAAGGCAGCCTAAGAGAATATCTTCATGAACTAGGACTAGGCAAAGATTTTTCAAATAAGACACAAAAGGCACTAACCCACAAAAGAAAAAGATAGGTTAAGTTTATTAATAAGAAAAACTTCTGTTCACCAAAGATTCCACTAAAACAGTAAAAAGGCAAGCCACAAAGAGGGAAGAATATCTTTAACTCAATCTTGCCTGTTACTCCAATTATCTCTTGACTTCCTACTTTTGCATTCCAGTCCCCTGTGATGAAAAGGACTTCTCTTTTTGGTGTTAGTTCTAGAAGGTCTTGCAGGTCTTCATAGGACCATTCAGCTTCAGCTTCTTCGGCATTAGTGGTTGGGGCATAGACTTGGATTACTGTGATATTGAATGGTTTGCCTTGGAAATGAACAGAGATCATTCTGTTGTTTTTGAGATTGCACCCAAGTACTGCATTTCAGACTCCTGTGTTGACTATTAGGGCTACTCCATTTCTTCTAAGGGAATCTTGCCCACAGTATTAGATATAAGAGAAAAGGAAAGATATATCTATATGAATGCAGGGTTCCAAAGAATAGCAAGGAGAGGCAAGAAAGCCTTCATCAGTGATCAATGCAAAGAAATAGAGGAAAACAATAGAATGGGAAAGGCTAGTGATCTCCTCAAGAAAATCAGAGATATCAAGGGAACATTTCATGCAAAAATGGGCACAATAAAGGAAAGAAATGGTATGGACCTAACAGAAGCAGAAGATACTAAGAAGAGCTAACAAGAATCCACAGAAGAACTATATAAAAATGATCTTCATGACCCAGATAACCACGATGATGTGATCACTCACATACAGCCAGATATCCTGGAATGTGATATCAAGTGGGCTTTAGGAAGCATCACTACAATAAAGTTAGTGGAGGTGATGGAATTCCAGTTGAGCTATTTCAAATCCTAAAAGATGATGCTGTGAAAGTGCTGTGAAAGTGCAATACATCAGCAAATTTGGAAAACTCAGCAGGGGCCACATGCCTGAAAAGGTCAGTTTTCATTCCAATCCCAAAGAAAGACAATGCCAAAGAATGTTCAAACTGCTGCACAATTGCACTCATCTCAAATGCTAGCAAAATAATGCTCAATATTTTCCAAGCCAGGCTTCAACAGCATGTGAACTGAGAACTTCCAGATGTTCAAGCTGGATTTAGAAAAGGCAGAGGAACCAGAGATCAAATTGCCAACATCCACTGGATCATTTTTTTGGGGCTCCAAAATCACTGCAGATGGTGACTGCAGCCATGAAATTAAAAGACGCTTACTCCTTGGAAGGAAAGTTATGACCAACCTAGATAGCATATTGAAAAGCAGAGACATTACTTTGTCAACAAAGGTCCATCTAGTCAAGGCTATGGTTTTTCCTGTGGTCATGTATGGATGTGAGAGTTGGACTGTGAAGAAGGCTGAGCGCCGAAGAATTGATGCTTTTGAACTGTGGTGTTGGAGAAGACTCTTGAGAGTCCCTTGGACTGCAAGGAGATCCAACCAGTCCATTCTGAAGGAGATCAGCCCTGGGATTTCTTCTGAAGGAATGATGCTAAAGCTGAAACTCCAGTACTTTGGCCACCTCATGCGAAGAGTTGACTCACTGGAAAAGACTCTGATGCTGGGAGGGATTGGGGGCAGAAGGAGAAGGGGACGACAGAGGATGAAATGGCTGGATGGCATCACTGACTCGATGGACGTGAGTCTCAGTGAATTCCGGGAGTTGGTGATGGACAGGGAGGCCTGGCGTGCTGTGATTCATGGGGTCACAAAGAGTCGGACACGACTGAGTGACTGAACTGAACTGAACTGAACTGGATCATCAAAAAAGCAAGAGAGTTCCAAAAAAACATCTACTTCTGCTTTATTGACTACACCAAAGCCTCTGACTGTATGGATCACAACAAATTGTGGAAAATTCTGAAAGAGATGGGAATACCAGAGCACCTTACCTGCCTCCTGAGAAATCTGTATGCAGGTCAAGAAACAACAGTTACTACTGGACATGGAACAATGGACTGGTTCCAAATTGGGAAAGGAGCACGTCAAGGATGTATATTGTCACCCTGCGTACTTATATGCAGAGTACATCACGTGAAATGCCAGGCTGGATGAAGCACACGCTGGAATCAAGATTTCTGGGAGAAATATCAATATGCACCTTTACAGCAGAAAGCAAATAAGAACTAAAGAGCCTCTTGATGAAAGTGAAAGAGGAGAGTGAAAAAGTTGGCTTAAAACTCAACATTCAAAAAACTAAGATCATGGTATCTGGTCCCATTACTTCATGGCAAATTGATGGGGAAACAATGGAAACAGTGAGAGACTTTATTTTGTTGGGCTCCAAACAAAATCACTGCAGATGGTGACTTCAGCCATGAAATTTGAAGATGCTTGCTCCTTGGAAGAAAAGCTATGACCAATCTAGACGGCATATGAAAAAGCAGAGACATTACTTTGCCAACAAAGGTCCATCTAATCAAAGCTATGGTTTTTCCAGTAGTCATGTATGGATGTGAGAATTGGATTATACAGCAAGCTGAGTGCTGAAGAACTGATGCTTATGAACTGTGATGTTGGATAAGACTCTTGAGAGTCCCTTGGACTGCACAGAGATCAAACCAATCAATCCTAAAGGAAGTCAGTCGTGAATATTCACTGAAGGACTGAAGCTAAAGCTCCTATACTCTGGCCACCTGATAGGAAGAACTGACTCATTTGAAAAGACCCTGATGCTGGGAAAGATTGAAGGCCAGAGAAGGGGACAATAGAGGATGAGATGGTTGGATAGTATCACTGAGTCAATGGACAGGAGTTTGAGCAAGCTCTGGGAGTTGGTGATGGACAGGGAAGCCTGGCATGCTGCTGTCCATGGGGTTGCAAAGAGTTGGACATGACTGAGCGACTGAAGTGAATATGGGGCCAAAGGACAGTTAACCCGTTTTTCTGGTATGAATGTAAATCAGTAGCATAAAATTTGAAAAAAAAAATTAGATAGAACATATTGAAACCCCATGACCCAGCAAGCCACTACTAGGTATATATCAAAATGAAAAGTAAGCACAGGGGCTTTGAAATAGATGTGGCAAACATTCATAAAATTGTTCATAACAGCCAAAGTTGAAAATGCCCATCAACAGTAGACATACAATGAAACACGACAGCAATAAAAGAGAATCTCACAAACATACAATTAAACAAAAGAAGAGAGGCTCAAGAGTACAGGTTAAATGATTTCATTTATGTAAAGTCTGAAAACTGCCAAAGGAAATAAATGATAATGCAGTGAGATTAAAGGTCACACTTACATGGAGTGGAATATGATGCAGAGGAAGCATGAGAAAAGCTTCTGAGGTGCTGGGAACGTTCTGTGTCTGAATTTAGGAAGTGGTTATACGGGTGTTCATGTCATA
Organism: Bos indicus; assembly: GCF_029378745.1. Taxonomy (NCBI): domain Eukaryota; kingdom Metazoa; phylum Chordata; class Mammalia; order Artiodactyla; family Bovidae; genus Bos; species Bos indicus. The sequence continues at coordinate 48,849,721 of NC_091778.1, read as the reverse complement.
ATTTCACAGAGATGCACAATTATTTGAATTGTTGTTCAGTTGTTCAGTCGTTCCTCTTTGTTGCAACCCCACGGACTGCAGCACACCAGGCTTCCCTGTCATTTACTACCTCCCGGAGTTTGCTCAAACTTATGTTCACTGAGTCGATGATGCCCTCTGTCTTGTCCTTTGTCATCCCCTTCTCCTCCTGTCCTCAGTCTTTCCCAGCATCAGAGTCTTTTCCAATGAGTTGTCTCTCTGATATCTTTCTGTATTTATGTTATATTTTAACTTTTAAATATGATAGAAAAGGTACTCAGGTCATAGGACACTGGGTTTGAGAATGAAACAATAATCACAATACTTTTTTTTCCTTCAAGAAAGAAATCTACAACTATTGAAAAACTAAATAATGCTGTATATAGTTAAAATCTGTGTAAGAAATTACCTCACCATTCCTCTCTTACATTGCTTTTGTTTAGTCGTTGAGTCGTGTCCAACTCTTTTCTGACCCCATGGACTGTAGCCTGCCAGGCTCCTCTGTCCATGGGATTTCCCAGGCAAGAATACTGGAGTGCGTTGCCATTTCCTTCTCCCCTTCTCTTAAACCAGTTAACAACTTAAAGTGGAAAAATGACATAAGGATAGAAAGAAGCCAATATATACAAGAACTACTCTGTAAATTAAAGGAATAGTGAGTTGAGAGATAAACAATTACACTTGTCCTTGAAGGATGGAGGAGGAAAAGGTGGAGAGTAGGTTTTTTTCAGGAGACCATACTTGAAATACTTATTTGATTTCTTAACAACAGAGCGAGGGAAAAAGAGAAGAGGGAACAATTTTCAGATTCAAGTTCTGTATGACTTACCAGTTCAACATAAAGACAGAACTCCAAGATCAAAACTGAAAATATAGCACATTTAGTGCTGTTTTAAAAGAGTGTTGTATTTCTGTACTAGAGAAGGAAATGGCAACCCACTCCAGTATTCTTGCCTGGAAAATCCCATGGATGGTGGAACCTGGTAGGCTCTAGTTCATGGGGTCGCAAAGAGTCGGACACGACTGAGCAACTTCACTTTCACTTTCAGTAATAATAACAGTAACTTATTGAGATATTACTCTCTGGTACTTTTCCAAGTGCTTTACATATATTAAATCATTTAATCTTCACAACATTCCTTATCTTACAGATAGTAAAAGTAAGGCACACAAAGACTAAGTTTTTGCTTGACCATGGTTACAGAGTTAAGACTGTGTGTGTTAGTCGCTCAGTCATGTCCAGCTCTTTATGACTCCATGGACTCGTAGCCCACAGGCACTTCTTGTCCATGGAATTCTCCAGGCAAGAATAGTAGAATACTGGAAGGGGTAGCCATTCCCTTTTCAAGAGTTAGGCATGAAAGTGAAAAAGTGAAAGTCACTCAGTGGTGTCTGACTCTTTGCAACCCCATGGACTGTAGCCAGGCAGGTTCCTTTGTCCATGGAATTCTCCAGGCCAGAATACTGGAGTAGGTAGCCTTTCCCTTCTCCAGGGGATCTTCCCAACTCAGGGATGGAACCCAGGTCTCCTGCATTGGAGGCGGATTCTCAACCATCTGAGCCATAAGGGAAGCCCAAGAATACTGGAGTGGATAGACTATTCCTTTTCCAGCCGATCTTCCCAACCCAGGAATCGAACTGGGGTCTCCTGCATTGCAGATGGATTCTTTACCAGCTGAGCTACGCAGTGGCAGTCAATTTTGAAGTACAGGCTGCCTGGCTGTTGGGCTCATTATGTGGCTAGGAAATATGTGATTATTAAGTACAAATTGTTTAAATGGTTATCTTATTAATGGTATCCAGCAGAACAACTTCCACAGACAATATAGGAAAGCAAGAATTAATTCAGTAAATATTTACTAAGCACTTTCTGTGTGTCCAGCACTGTGTGAGGTATTAGATACACATTTATGGACAATGGAGACAGTCCCTATCCTTAAGGAGCTTATAGTCTCGTGTGGAAAAGAAAGTAATTTGATTTAATCATAGTAATTTAAAAGCTGAGAAATACAATGCAGGCAAAAAACAGGATGCTGCAAAAAAGCAAGTGGCAAATATTTCAGAATATTTTGGTGTTTATTTTTCTGGATGACGTGAATTTTCTTTTCAGAGGTGGTTTAAACTTCACAACATCTGCAAAAAGTCCCTTCTACTTAAAGTTCTCAAACTGCAGAGGGATTAAACGATGACTTAAACTGTGCCAAGAAATGAATGTCTAATAGCTAATGTATCCAAATCGCTAATCTGTATTCCTAACATGGCAGGCTACACAAAGAATAGTTCCACAGACTTTTAATTCTCAGCATTCTCTTAGCATTTTCTCATCGGGCTGTTTACATTTTCCTTTATGATCTGTTAATTATAAACTGCCTGTTCTCATCTATTTCAAGACTCAGAAATTTGTACCACATTTAATCAAATAAAGAAACCCATGCTTTCTCTCTAACAGAGTTACAAAACCTATGATTAGCTTAGCCCAATTGCCAGAGTAAACCTGGTCATGTTTTCATTTCCTAGCTCTTAAATGGTAACCTAAATTTTTTCTTTTCTGATGAAACTGGAAGTGAGTTACTGATATTCTGATGAATATTGGAAACGTGACTGCTATCTGTCACAGTAAGCTCTAGAGCTGACATGGAGCTCTTCCACATCCTCCCCAAACTGAGCTCCTGATTTTTAAAGTCACTGCCTACCAGTGATCAACAATAAAAGCAACACCTGGGTTTCCCTGGTAGTTCAGTAGTAAAGAATCCATCTGCTGATGACATGATTCTCTACGTAGAAAACCCTCAAGATGCCACTAGAAAATTACTATCAATGAATACAGTAAAGCTGTAGGATACAAAATTAATACACAGAAATCCCTTGCATTCCTATACAACAACAATGAAAAACCAGAAAGAGAAATCAAGGAAACAATCCCATTCACCATTGCAACAAAAAGAATAAAATACTTAGGAATAAATTTACCTAAAGAAACAAAAGACCTGTATATAGAAAACTATAAAACACTGGTGAAAGAAATAAAAGATGACACAAATAGATAGACCATGTTCACAGATTGGAAAAATCAATATAGTGAAAATCCGTATACTACCCAAAGCAATCTATAGATTCAATACAAACCTTATCAAACTCCCAACGGCATTTTTCACAGAACTAGAACACATCATTTCACAATTTGTATGGAAACACAAAAAACCTCAAATAGCCAAAGCAATCTTAAGAAAGAGGAATGGAACTGGAGCAATCAACCTTCCTGACTTCAGACTATACTACAAAGCTACAGTCATCAAGACAGTATGGTACTGGCACAAAGACAGAAATGTAGATCAATGGAACAAAACAGAAAGTCCAGCTATAAATCCATGCACCTATGGACACCTTATATTTGACAAAAGAGGCAAAAATATACAAGGAGAAAATACAGTCTCTTCAACAAGTAGTGCTGGGAAAAATGGTCAACCACCTATAAAAGAATGAAATTTGAATGCTTTCTAACACCATACACAGAAATAAACTCAAAATGGATTTAAAGATCTAAATGTAAGACCAGAAACTATAAAACTCTTAGAGGAAAACATATGCAGAACACTCAGACATAAATCACAGCAAAATCTTCTATGACCTACCTCCCACAGTAATGGGAATAAAACAAAAATAAATAAATAGGACTTAATTAAACTTAAAAGCTTTTGCACAACTAAAGGACTAGAAGCCAGGTGAAAGGACAGCCTGGAATGGGAGAAAATAATAGCAAACAAAACAACTGACAAAGAATTAATCTCCAAAATATACAAGCAGCTCATGCAGCTCAATACCAGAAAAATGAACAACCCAATCAAAATTGGGCAAACGAACTAAACAGATATTTCTCCAAAGAAGACACACAGATTGCTAATAAACACATGAAAAGATGCTCAACATTATTCATTATCAGAGAAATGCAAATCTAAACCATAATGACATAGAATCTCATGCTGGTCAGAATGGCCATCATCAAAAAGTCTACAAACAATAAATGCTGGAGAGACTATGGAGGAAAGGGAACTCTCTTACACTGCTGGTGGGAATGAAAACTGGTACAGCCACTATGAAGAACAGTGTGGAGACTCCTTAAAAAACTGGGAATAGAACTGCCATATGAACCAGCAGTCCCACTGGTGGGTATACACACTGAGAAAACCAGAATTGAAAGAGACACATGCACCCAATGTTCACTGCAGCACTATTTACAATAGCTAGGACATAGAAGCAACCTAGATGTCCATCGGCAGATGAATGGATAAGGAAGTTGTGGTACATATATACAATGGACTATTACTCAGCTAAAAAAAGGAACACATTTGAGTCAGTTCTAATGAGGCGGATGAAACTGGAGCCTATCATACAGAAAGAGAAACACAAATGCTGTATAATAACATATATATGGAATTGAGAAAGATGGTAATGATAATCCTACATGCAGGGCAGCAAAAGAGACACAGATGTAAAGAACAGACTTTTGGACTCTGTAGGAGAAGGCGAGGGTGGGATGATTTGAGAGAATAGCACTGAAACATGCATATTACCATATGTAAAACAGGTGACCAGTGCAAGTTTGATGCATAAAGCAGAGCACCCAAAGCCAGTGCTCTGAGACAACCCAGAGGGATAAGGTGGGGAGGGAGGTGGGGAGGGAGGTAGAGGCGGGTACAGGATGTGGGGGACACATGTATACCCGTGGCTGATTCATGTCAATGTATGGCAAAACTGCCACAATATTGCAATTATCTTTTAATTAAAATAAGTAAAACAATAGACTAAACAAAACAAAACAAAAACCAATAAAAAACCCAGAGAAAAAAAAGCATGGATGAAGGCAAAAAGAGAATCCATCTGCCAATGCAGGAGACACGGGTTCATCAGTCCCTGGTCCAAGAAGACCCCACATGCTGCTGGCAACTAAGCCCACCTTTGTGTGGATATATATTTTAATTTCTCTAGGACAAACACAAAGGTGTATGATGGCTGGGTTATAAAGTTTAAAAGTTTAACTTTATAAGAAATCACTTGTTTCCAAAGTGACTGTTCAGTTCACACTCTCAAGTAGTATGTAACAGTTCTAGTTTCTCTATATCCTCACCAATGCTTGCTATTGTGAGACACTTTGATTTTAGCCATACCAAGAGTGTACAGTGGTATTTCAAGGTTTCACTTTGCATTTCTCTGATGACTAATGCTCCTTGGAAGAAAAGCTGTGACTAACCTAGACAGCATATTAAGAGACATTACTTTGCCAAAAAAGGTCCGTCTAGTCAAAGCTATGGTTTTTCCAGTAGTCATGTACAGATGTGAGAGTTGGACTATAAAGAAAGCTGAGAGCTTAAGAAAGAGTTGGACTATAAAGAAAGCTGAGAGCTGAAGAATTGATGCTTTTGAACTGTGGTGCTAGAGAAGACTCTTGAGAGTCCCTTGGACTGCAAGGAGATCCAACCAATCCATCCTAAAGGAGATCAGTCCTGGGTGTTCATTGGAAGGACTGATGCTGAAGCTTAAACTCCAATACTTTGGCTACCTGAGGCGAAGAACTGACTCACTGGAAAAGACCCTGATGCTGAGAAAAATTGAGGGTGGGAGGACAAGGGGATGACAGAGGATGAGATGGTTCGATGGCATCACCGACTCAATGGACATGAGTTTGAGTAAACTCCAGGAGTTGATGATGGACAGGGAAGCCTGGCGTGCTGCAGTTCACGGGGTCGCAAAGAGTTGGACATGACTAAGCGACTGAACTGAACTGATGACTAATGATGATGTGCATCTTTTCATGTATTTACTGGCCCTTCTTACATCTTCTTTTGTGATTATCTCTTCAAATTTTTTATACTTAAAAAATATTAAGATTCTTTTATTATTTGTAAGGATTCTTTATATTGGATACAAATCTGTCAGACATATGTATGCTAACATTTTCTCCTGTTATATGGCTTGCCATTTCCTGTTATCAAAAGTGTCTTAAAGAGTGAATGTTTTAAATTTAGATAAAGCCCAACTTTTAATTTTTGTTTTTTATAGCTCACATTCCTAGAAATTTTTGCCTACTCTAAGATTGCATAGACTTGCTCCTAGCTCTTACATTTAGGTCTATGGTACTATTTTTGTTAAATTTTATTAAAAATTTATTGGAATATAGCTGCTTTACAACACTGTGCTAGTTTCTACTGTACAGCAAAGCAAATCAGCTATACATACACTACAGGGGGTAAAAATATCCCCTGGGTCTACAGTACTTTAAGTGAACTTATGTGCATGGTAAGAGGTAAGGGTTGATGTTCATTTCCCTGACACCTTTACTGAAGAATAATGGAAGTCCTTTAACTTTGTTGTTCTTTTGAAAACTTGCTGTGGTCACTATGGGTCACTTGATTCCTATAAAAATTTTAAAATCATGCAAATATCTAAATTTGCAATCATGTAAACCTTATATATTTCTAAAAACACTTTTTCTTGGGGTTCCTTTAAATCAAAATAGCTATCTTAGCAATACTGAATCTTCTAACCCATAAATATGATATAGCTCTTCATTTATTTGGATCTTTGTGTTTTATTTATAACTTTTAGTGTACACATTTTATCAAATTTATCCCAATATATTTCATGATTTTTAACATTACTGTAAATGAAATTGTGTTTAGATTTACTTTTCCAACTGTTCTTTGCTAGAATATAGAAAAACTGATTTTTATATAATGACCTTACTGTCTCCTCTTTTAAACTTACATAAGTGCATTTATATAAATGTTATTGGAAAAGTAGGCTGCAAGTATTAGTTTGTGTTTTTGTATTACTCTGCTGGTATATAAACATATCCAGTAGTCACATATGGATGTGAGAGTTGGACCATAAAGTAAGCTGAGTGCCGAAGAACTGTTGTTTTTTGAACTGTGGTGTTGGAGACAACTCTTGAGAGTCTCCTGGGCAGCAAGGAGATCAAACCAGTCAATCCTAAAGGAAATCAGTCCTGAATATTCATCGGAAGCACTGATGCTGAACTTGAAGCTCTGATACTTTAGCCACCTGATGCGAAGAGCTGACTCATTGGAAAAGACCCTGATGCTGGGAAAGACTGAAGGTGGGGGGAGAAGGGGACGGCAGAAGATGAGATGGTTGGATGGCATCATCGATGTGATGGACACGAACTTGGGTAAGCTCTGGGAGTTGGTGATGGAACAGGGAGGCCTGGCGTGCTGCTGTCCACGGGGTCACTAAGAGTTGGACACAACTGAGTGACTGAACTGACTGATGCAATACAGAGGTAGTTGGGGAATTCCCTGGCAGTCCAGTGGTTGAGACTCCAAGCTTTCACTACAGAGGGTCTGGGTTTGATCCCTGGTCAGGGAACTAGTCGTGGCCGAGTGGTTAAGGTGATGGACTAGAAATCCAACGGGGTCTCCCTGCACAGATTCAAATCCTGCTGACTATGCATCCCTTTGTGCTCCCTAGTAGCTCAGATGGTAAAGAATCCACCTACAATGCAGGAGAGCTGAGTTTGATTCCTGGGTTGGGAATATCCCCTGAAGGAGGGCACGGCAATCCACTTTAGTATTCTTGTCTGGAGAATCCCCATGGACAGAGGAGCCTGGTGGGCTACAGTCCATGGGGTCACAAAGAGTTGGACAAGACTGAGCTACTGAGCACAGTCATCTTCCAGTGCTTCCTACAGACTACAGACAGATAGGGAACTAAGATCCCATAAGCTTCACGGTTTGGCCAAAAAATTAAATAACAAATAAAATAAAGGTAGTTAAGAGTTGGGGAGGGAATCTCCACATCCACACAGAACACTGATATATCAAGGCAGCTCATGAGAGGCTTGCTTTACACCGAATTTGGGAGTAACAATGATGAGACACTCAGGAATTAGCTAGTTCTGTGATTAGGATTCTTAAACAGGAAAGTCTGTGACTATATCCTAAACTCCTCAGGCATGTCTCTAAATATATACAGGAACTTGTTTTTAAGAGTTCCTAGGGAAAACAATTTGGGGTGGAAGAGAAGATGCCATTTACAATGTTTTTTGAACTTAACACCAGGAACCTGGTTCTTACTCTAGTTGGGGATAAAAGTAAGAGGAATGGAGGTAATGTAAGATGGTAAGAAAATGACACTAATAAAAGAGCTATAAAACTAGGGGCCCTGTGAAGAACTGAAAGGGTAAGTTAATTCTAACGTAGAAGTCTGACAGAAGCTGTAACACTGGTATACCAGAAAAGCGCTTTACCTCACACAGCATAGCTTCAGGGCCATGAGATGACCAAGTCAAAATCAATTAATGTGGAAAGTGATACATCACCCAGGCCTTAACAGACTCCAGAGCCACGTCAATCTCTGCCTTTGTCATTGGAGTGACAGGATGGCAGCTGCCACGTAAGTCACAAAGTGCAGATGAGAGAATGGCACAAGTGGCTGTCGAGGGGGAGGCTGAGACAAAGGCATAAACGACCGGATCAGGAAAAGAGATCCCTTGCACGGTGGAACGACAGCAGCTACGATGTTCCAGGTGAAATTCCATTTTAACTAACACAAATGCTATGTTGTTGTTCTCAAGACGTGTAAGGAATCTAATTCTATCCATTCACTTTTTACACGCCTAATCTGAGTCTTATCAAAAAAGCATTTCTTTCCTGTGTTTATATTTACGTCCAAGCATGGAAGTCAATATATTGTGTTCTAGGTCAGAATACCATAATCATGTTATGTGGGAAAAAAGGCATGGAAATAAATGACAACCACCCAAATAAGAACAAGCACAGCTTGTTTATTTGTTTCCTTATTTATTTATTCAGAGCTTGCTGTAGCAAGTGCATCAGTTACCATCACTTGGACCTGGCAGAGACTCAAAGGCAGGCAGTGGAGTGGAAAAGCTTTATAGGCAGATGAAAGGACAGGCTTCAGGTATGCCGACTGGAGGCACTCGGCACAGAGATGCTGAAGGTGGGTTAACTAGAAGTGGGCATCTTATAAGACAGGTTACGTGTGCATATTTAGCTTTCTCTCATTAGTCTTAAGTTGGAAGTGAGGGCAAATACTAGGGAAATTGTCAGTTAATAATCAAGTCCTGGTGATTTAGTTCCAGTTGTTACTGTTGTAGTTCCAGGGGTTACTGTTGGCTTCTTGGACTGGTTGCTTGAGATAGTAATCTTACTACCTACAAATCTGACTTGTAGATATAGGCTGTGTTCCTAGGCTATTTGCCGAAAGTTGGGTGTCAGCATTCTATTTTTATAGACGGTCTGGTCATTTGTATATATATCCAGTTTCTCAAAGGAATACTGTTAAGTTTACTCATGTATTTATTTTCTTTTTCCTGACCTCTGAGGATAAATGGGTTCACCTGCCAATGCAGGAGACAAGGGTTTGATCCCTTGGTCAGGAAGATCCCCTAGGGTAGGAAATGACAGCCTGCTCCAGTATTCTTGCCTGAAAAATCCCATGGACAGAGGAGCCTGATGGGCTACAGGCAACGGGGTTGCAGAGTTGGACATGACTGAGCAACTGAGTGCACACACATGTGTCATGTCTGGCCAGCAGGATTTCCTGAAATTCTCATTCTTTGTTTTACACTAACTGATTATGTTCTCAAATTACATTTATTACAGTTCACTTATAGCTGATTGATCTCAGTTGGCTGCCATGGCTGAATTCTGATCCAGTGAAGCTTTATGCCCGTTCCCATATGCTAGTCACACTGGCAGGCAGTCTTCCTTCCATAGGAGGAGAAAGTTTTTGAATTTAAAACAAATGGGATACTATACATTAAAAAAAAACAAAAAACTGAAAGAAATACCACTCCCCCTTTCTCAACACCATAGTGAAATTATGTTATAAGAACAGATAAGAAATCATGGTTCTGGTTTGTCAAGCATACAAAGCCCTCTGCAGTAAATTAGAAAGAGAAAAGACATTTTTTAAAAAGAATATTTGTGGGAGAGGGAGAGGGTGGGAAGATTTGGGAGAATGGCATTGAAACATGTAAAATATCATGTATGAAACGAGATGCCAGTCCAGGTTCGATGCACGATACTGGATGCTTGGGGCTAGTGCACTGGGACAACCCAGAGGGATGGTATGGGGAGGGAGGAGGGTTCAGGATGGGGAACACATGTATACCTGTGGTGGATTCATTTTGATATTTGGCAAAACTAATACAATTATGTAAAGTTTAAAAATAAAATTAAAAAAAAAGTAAAAAAAAAAAAAGAATATTTGACAATACCACTATTTTAGTTGGGTATTTATTTATATATTTTAAATAAGGCAGAAACCTCTTCTTTAGCCCAATGGGACTGTCTCTGCTGTCTCTCTTTCATATTTTTTTTCTTCCCTTCTTTTTGGGCTGTGCCACTTGGCTTGTTAGATCTTAGTTCCTCGACCAGGGACTGAACCCAGGCCCTCAGTAGTAAAGGCACAAGAGTCCTAACCGCTGCACCTCCAGGGAATTCCCAGAAAAGACACATTCTTAAGTAAAGAGAAAACTATGTAATTTACACATATTTATAGCACACTAAATTTTTTCATTTTGCCTTCCTCTGACTTTTTAGGTTCATTTCATTCATTCAATACACACTGAATGAACATCCACTATGTATTAGTCACTACACTAATGCACTGTGGACACAGTGGAAGCATCAAGGAGAAAATGCACAAATTGTCCACATGAGTGTTTTTGATCATTTTAGTGTTCTATTTTTTTCCCTGTTTGGATATTTGAGAAGAAACGACTTAGGAAAATTGTTACTCAAAAACCTGCATTAGAAAAATGCTGTGGTGATTCACTTACACCTTAATTCTTTCTTCTCTCTTAGCCACAAAGCATATCATCCTGGGTCATTATAAAAAAATGTTACTTGGTTAGGGAACAGATAAGGCATTTGCTATACTAGAGAATTCATCATGTAGAATAAATTTTAACTAAGAAAACAAACATCATTTCTCTGGTAAGGTACCAGAAAATAGTATCCATATTTTATGCCCTTGACTATAATTGAAGTTTTACTTGTATACAAATGAATTCTATCCAGAGCTCTTTCATTTAAGACTTAGAAAAATTATTTATACAAAATAAATAATACCTTTGCATTTTAAGGGTAGCCTTCTGTTCTACAGTACCAAAGATGACTTATGTGGATTAATAGAAGACTGAGTCTTTAATATATGCACTAGGCATTTTATGGTAGATACAAAAAATGCATTACACAGCTTTTGATACCCAATGTTTTAATGAAACATTATCAGCAGATAAGACCATTCCTTTTAAAATTGGTTTGCAACAGAGCCAAGAAATAGAAGCCAGACTGTAGGAAACTTGGGTCTCATGATCCTCTTCAAACATTAAAAGAAACTCTCCAATCTTTTGCTTGATGACTCCTATCTCCTATTTAATTTTTTTTCTGCCAGCAATATAAACAGCTTCATCCACTCAGAATTATAATTTAACTATTATGGCTATTGTAGAGGGTAAGATAAAAGCTGAAAACAATAATGTTGAACTTAACTTGATGATCTATGAACTACACTTGGGATTTGTTACTGGATGAAGCAGACATTTTCCTCCCCAATTTAATGGTAGCAGGTCAAATAACAGCAGATTGAGATCAGGGGCAGAAAAGCGAGTTTTTCAACAATTCAGTATCATGGGTAATATCATAACCACAGTATGCAAAACTTGTTGAAATTTTGATGTAAAGGACTAATTTCCAAGTCCAAATAAGAAACAACTTGCTCAAAATGAACCAATTCTAAAAGTTCATTTGAAAGAGAATTTCTTTGTATTTAATCAACTGGCTAATAATATCATTTCAATTTCTTAGTAGACCTCTACCATATGGAGACTGGTTTGTCCAAAGAGGTAGTGTTCTAAGACTGTTTTATTAGTGTACAGTCTGTTCCCATGTAGCTTCATGGGGAGCACAGAACAGAAAAACAAAAACGCTTCTTTCACATACTTTTAGATGTATGTACAATCTAAAAATATAAATGCTAGAATTTCTTTCCCCAAAGGAAATAATGGTGGGAGACACTTTTCAGTAATTGGAGACCTTTCAGCTGGTAACAATTAATAAAAACTGGGTAAAATATATTTTAAAAATCTTTTAAAAACATTAAAGACCCAACAAGGAGGTGATGAGTATCATTATAACAACAGGGAGAAGATGGAAATCCGAAATGGAGATCTTGCCCAGCACAGAGGGCCACTTTAGCCAGGGGGCATTTGTTAACAGGTAAGAAATAACTGAGCAGCTGAACTGTGCATTTAGCTGTCTCACAAGGTCAAGGGAACAAAACTGGAGTCTAGGATCTGCCAGGAATGGGAACTCTAGTAAAACACCCCATACCTGAGGCCCTTAGGAGCTACATGCTAGGGGTAAAGATGAGCCAGAAGTAAAATAGTTTTTGCAGTCCTGATTTGTGTCATTTCACTAGCCTAGAAAACTTTCAACGCAGAACTTGGACTGAACTGCTCACAGGTGGCAAAAGAAATGAAAACCCTCTCTGGAAAAAAAAAATCATTTCTATACATATGTTCAAATATTAAATCCAGCACCCAAAAATAATTAGGTGTATGAAAAGGCAAGAGAATTAGCAGAATAATACGCAAAAGAAATCATGGTAAAGGTCACAGGATTAGAGTAGTGTAGGCAATCTTTTCAGCTTATTCTTAATATAATACTGCAAAAATGTAGCAGAAAAGAGCTAGAGTCTGTGAGATGAGTGGTGGAGATGGAGGAAGTTGAGCACACAGAAAGAGTAACGAAATTAAGAGTCACATTTGATGATCACTGTGTTGGAGAGGGTGACTATTTCCCTAACATCACTAGAGGTTACTGGTTGAGGAAATTCTCCTTTAGTTTTTTTCTTTTTAAAGTAATATGAGATTTCAATTGTTCAATCATGCATACTTTCTTCTGGTAGAGCTAAACCATAGTAGCTAATTACAAACCATATGCTAAATGGTAGCACATGTAAAGCTACTGAAGGATCTAAATCAAGAACTCTTGACCTGAGATCCTCTGATACACACTCTCCTGGAAGTCTATAAATCTCCTGAAATTGCATGTTTTAATAGGGAGGGAGTAAGGGAAATTTTCATTCTTTCATCATCCATTTCTCTGTGTGTGTGTGCTCAGCTGCGTCTGACTCTTTGCGACCCCATGGACTGCAGTCCATCAGGCTCCTCTGTCCATGGAATTATCCAGGCAAGAATACTGGAGTGGACTGCCATTTCCAGGGGACCTTCCCAACCCAGGGATCGAACCCGAGTCTCCTGCTTGGCAGGCAGATTCTTTACCACTGAGCCACCTGGTTTGCCACCTCCTAGAAAATGTGACCACTCCCTGTAACCCAAAGCAGAGGTTGCAAACTCAAATGCTTTCAGGATATAAGCAATTTTAATACATCTGGTATGGCTAGCAGTAATGGCAGTAGGAATGATAAAGAGCATGATGAGTTGCAGAATATACAGCCAGCCTGAAAGCACTCTATTTCTTTTCAATGTGATTGCTAAACAGTTTCTGAATACCTTCTCTAGAAAAATTTGTCTGTTTTAAAATTAAATATAAGTCAGAGGCTAAGATAGTGGTTTAGTATGTTTTCCACAGTTCTAGGTGAGAATCACCTCTCAATACGGAGGGTCTAGAGGGCAGAAAGGTGGGGAAGAAAGGTCCCTGGAGGTGGATTAGAAAACGAGATCCACATCAGGCTATCAATGACACAAGTTACTGTTGATCCTCAACTGAGGGGAAAAAAGTGCCTTAGTTGGGACAGGTGCAGAGAAATCTAAGGAACTTATAATCACAGGACTCCATGTCTTAGAAGCAGAAGTGTCTGAATTTCTATTTACCCTTCCTTTCACCTACTTCCTTCCTAATGACTGCCTTCTTTAAATTAACTCTAGGGCATCTCTCCAGTTGCAGTATTTAGATACCTAGCTTTAGGGTACAGAATAGGAGTTAGCAGTAATGTAACTTCCTTGGAAAATTCTACTCATGGATTCTTATTCATTTTGGTTTGCTTAGACTGGTTTTCAGAAAAAATTGTTAACAGATGGCAAACAGACCAAAAGTTTAATTTTTTCAAAACTCAGACAATATGCAAAATTTTGTATGTGGGTACAATTTTTGAGATTCCATGAATTTCCTCAATAAACCATATCTATAAAAACCATGTTATACACAATGAACTTACACAATATTACATGTAAATTATATCTCAATAAAGCCGGATAAGGAAAAAATGCTGCCTAAGAAGTAAATTTATCTACTAATAATCCTATACTCTTTTTACTAATAACTTACAGACATACAGAAACAAATGGGGGGAAAATCCTCTGAACACACACACACATACGGTGTTTCTCCCTTGTGCTATTTGGGGATAAAATTTTTATAAGATTAGGGACTTTCTGCATCTTAAAAAATTCATTAGTTTGGCACTTAGCTTAGAGAAGAGGCTTTTAAATGCTTATAATCTTCCATTACAACGTCCCACTATTCTGATTCTCTCCCACTGGAAGCGAGGATCACTGTAGAGACAGGACACACAGAGGCAGAGAGCACTCACTGCTTGGCAACTCTTACACTAGAGTCTCCTTGCCTACATAATTGCCTCCAGTGCATGAGAAATACTATGCACACATCTATGTATGATGGTGACTATCTGGCTGAAATGAAAAGCAGTATTAAAAGAACCTTAAATGTTTCATAAAAATCTGTAAGACTGTTCATCACTGACTGCTCCTTTGGGTTTTAAACTGAGGTTTCCAATGACTGTTTTGAATAGACATATGTGTGAGATACAAAATATGGCAAAAATGTGTTACTTGTGTACTACAAATATTTCCATATTATTCCCCTATTGACCTGGATTTCCTTACCCATCATACAATTTATTTTAATGTGGAAAGTAAAGCAATTGTATACTCATTACAGCAGGAAAATTATTATCTTCAGAAGTCACCTTTGTCTACATGGCAAATGTATTCTCTGTTGGCTTCCAAATCTGAAATTTATTCTAGAACCTGCACATTAAAATAATGTGATGAAGTTACTCAGACTTAAAGAGAAAAACACCATTTTAGGAAGAATTACTTCACTGAGATTAGTAACAGTAACAGTAGAGATTAGGCAAGAGGAAAGACCTACAGACAGTTACTAGAAGAACAGCAAGGGAATTCTGAATATAAAAGGGAGGGATACTAGGAATGCTATGGAGACAAGGATGAGAAGGATTTGTGCTTCCAGAATACAGAATGAAGTGGAGTGAAAGTTGCTCAGTCGTGTCCTATTCTCTGTGACCCCATGGACTGTACCCTGCCAGGCTCCTCTGTCCGTGGAATTATCCAGGCCAGAATACTGGAGTGGGTAGTGGTTCCCTTCTCCAGGGGATCTTCCCAACCCAAGGATCGAACCCAGGTCTTCCACATTGTAGGCAGATTCTTTACCATCTGAGCCACTGGGGAAGCAGAATACAGAATAGTATGTATCAATATACAGAAAAAGCCAGGAGAATTCATTGCTTCATTTTAAACAACTATCTTTAAAATTTCAATGGACTCCCATGAGAGTGAGATGGACATGGTGACTTGCATCTAATGAAGAGAATACAACAAAAAGTGATACAAGGCCACTTTTGAGACTAAATTATAAAAAACTGTCTCTCTCATCTTGCTTGTTCTTAGGAAGCAAGCTGCCATGGGTGAGATCACCTGTGGATAAGCACCCATGGCAAGGAATTGAGGGCAGCCTCTGGTAAAAGCCGCAAAGAACTGAGGCCCTCTGTTCCAAAAGCCCAGAGGAACCGAATCCTTCAACAAACATAAGCATAATAAACTTGAAAGAGGAGCCTTCTCCATTGAGCCCTGAGATGACTACAGCCTAGGCTGTCATTTTTTTTTTTTAACTAATTTTATTTTTTTGGATGATCCTGGCAGCTTGAGGGATCTTAGTTCCCCAGCTGGGGACTGAACCTGGACCCTTGGCAGTGAAAGCATGAAATCCTAACCACTGGACTGCCAGGGAATTCCCTAAATTTAAATGTTATAACAAACAACTTCTAAACAAGGAAAAACAGAGAAAGAGGATTTCAAGTGATTTAGAGATAAAGGATGGCAGTGGTGACATCAAATACAGAATTCCTAAAATCTCTAATTTCTTGAGTATCAAAACACAAGTCAAGAATATCTTTCTGTCTCTTCTTTGTTCCCACTGAATTTTTCATGAATACTGGGCTGCAGGAACATATATATATTGCGTAGGGAAAGAAGAACATAAAGCTGCATTTTTTTTCAGAAATAAATTTATAATAACATATATATATATGTGAGATGTTATTCATCATAATAACTGGTGCTCCAGACATTGTGCTAATAAGTACCTTATATCTTAATTAATCATCACAAACACCCTATGGAGTACATGATATTACTCTCTGTCCTTTACAGATGAAGAACCAGAAAATTAGGAAGACTAAATAATAAAAGTTATACAACTAGTAAGTGGCATGGTTAGACTTAGCCAAGTTTATATGATCCCAGGGCTATTTATCACTATGAAAAACTGCCTTCATTTAAAAAAAAAAACCAAAAAACGAAAACCCACAAAGCTTAGAATCTATGCATAGACTGCTTATGAAAACAGGCCAGTGACAGCAGGTTACAGGTGCAATTTTATCCTCTTTGTGAAGTGCTCTCATAAAAAGGATAGTGATACTCTTACCCACAGCACTCTTTTCAGTATTTATTTATTTACTTGGCTGCACTGGATCTTGGTTGTGACACACAGGCCTCTCTCTAGTTGGGCACATGCTTAGTTGCCTCACAGCAGGCGGAATCTAAATTCCCCAACCAGGAACTGAACCCACGTTCCCTGTATTGGGAGGCAGATTCTTAACCACTGGACCATCAGGAAAGTTCCACACATACCATTCATAGAGGGAAAGCAGTAAAGGCTGTGGAACACTTTAACTGTAGCTAAGATTTATTAAAACTAACTCTGGACCACATGATTGTCATTATTTTATATATTTTAATTATTACATCTTCACAGCATTCCTATGATACAGGTAATATTATAATCCCCATTTTGCAGATAAGGAAATTAATCAGTCTTACAGTTAAGTAATATGCCCAAGGTCACACCAGCACAAAGTGGTAGACTCAGTGTCTGAACATGGGCAGCCTGGCTCTCGGGTCTGCAGGCTATAAACTAGTGCATTTCACTGCCTCAAAAACCCAAAGTTAAGACAGATTTAAGAGTTAATACAAAAACTTCCATTTGGATATCTAACTGAATTACAGATCTAAGCACCATACTTACAGGCCAAGTCTTTATAATTTGTGATGCAAAACACCTTGAGAAGAGGCCAGTTAGAAGACAGTTAATGGGGGAGGGAAGGACTGGGAGTTAGGGGTTAGCAGATGTAAACCAGTATACAGAGGATGGATAAGCAACAAGGTCCTACTACAGCAGAGGGAACTAAGTATTCAATAGCCTGGGAGAAGCCATAATGGACAAGAATATTAAAAAAGAAGGTCTACATGTGTATAACTGAGGCACTGTGCTGTATAGCAGAGGTTAGTGCACATTGTCAATTCACTATATTTTGATTGAAAAAGATGGTTAATGTCTTAAATAATGATAAAATGTAAATCAAGAAAACAACTAAAAATGTTCAAAGTGAAAAGTTCTATTCAATAAAGCACCTGTCCACTGGAAGAACTTTCTAACATGCTAAGAACTTATTAGTTGATACAGGAGTATGCAGATGGAAAGCTGTTCATTCTCTTATTCTAGCTCTTTGGTGTGCTTATGTGCATAATCCGTTTTCAGGCAGTCTCTCTCATGCTTGAAATATGCTGAGATCATTCCTGTTTATCCCTCTGCTTCCTCTCTCTAGTTGTTATGTGGACTTTCACTGGTTAGGGCGGCACTGCAGTGCATTTCTACCTTCATTTGATTTATAAGTTTGTCCACTACCCAACATTTAGGTGGGGTTTTTGTTGTTGTTGTTCTAACAGTTGTACCATTAACAACCTTCATTCCATTTCAACATTTATAACAGCATTTCTTTTCTCCTTCTTTTTGGGGGCGGGTAGTGGGGAAAGACGTGTTACAGATTGCTCTGAGAAGCTGTTATATTAACAGAAAGAAGTATATATGTGCATGTAGAACAGTGTTTGTATATAATTTTAAGGGGTTTAGAGACCCTTCACCCCAAAACTCACCAATTTAACTCCGGTTAAAAATCTTGCAGTATATCTGTGTTTTCAACACAGTAGACATAAGAAATACAAATACAACATAATAGAAGCTGTGAATTACAAGAAAAAGGCTCCTGGTACCCATAAACCAATCAAAAACCAGACAGAGGGTTTTACCTCTAAAGAATAAAATTCACAGCAAAGTAAAGAAGAATGCCAAACCATTTGGAATAAAGGTAACATCTGATAATGTTTTCAGAAAAACAAACAACAGAAGATGAGAAAACAGATCATCCTTTTCTTCTAAGTAGAAAGACCATGACTACACAGGAGTTGGGAAAAGAGGAATCAAGGAACTACTCACTTTATGTGAACTATTTCATCATGTACAGTGGCTTGTACTTGTGCTATAAAGTACACAATGCTGTTAATAAATCCAAATAAAAAGTATTTTATGAATCAAAAACTATATAAACATGAATATGCACCTTCAAGTAAGAAAGTATCATAAAACTCTCTTCCATTCTTGAGTTTCAAATACATCCTAATTTTGCTGTCACCTTAAATAACATTGTCCTTTGAAGGACAGTGCCATTTTAAAAGAGATTCAAAAGGATCTATTACAAAAAGATTAATCTCAAATTCCTCTGAAAGTATCTGCTATGGATAAAAGCCTGTCTATTTTCAGAACTCTGGTCTGGACTTTGGCTCTTAACCTTGCACATGTATCAAACGTCCTATGAAACTGTCAACTTGGCCTGCCATCTGTATCAAGGTTCATTTCGACACCTGAAATTATGTGTTGTTATAATGTGCAACATAAAAAGCTTGAAAAAACTAAGAAGGAATGTTGCTATCCTTTAGTAGCATCTGATTACTGAAAAACCTCAATACAAATTCCCTGCAGAAATTTTAGAAAAGAAAAGTATAATGATGATGATGAACAACAGGAAGGGTAATACATTTCTTATTTATTTCACCTGAGCTGAGCATTTGTCATATACATTATTTTACTTAATCTTAACAACTCTATAAGATTTATTGTTAAAAAAGAGCTGTTTTTAATCACAATCCTACAAGGAATTTAAGACTATGAATGTTACATGTTATCACACAGCTAGTAGGTGACAGAGTCACGAATTAAATGTAGAGTTAATTTCAGAACCCGAGCTCTCTGAAACACATACTGCCCAATAAAGAAAAGAAAAATCACCTGTAATCCCACCAGCCAGCCACAATCACTGCTAACATAAGATAATGTTCTCATCTCACGAATGCTACTCTCTCCTCTGACAACAAACAGAATCCCAATTCTCTCCCTCTTTAGGCAACCAAGGTTAGTTTGGTATATTCTTCTAGACATTTCCCCCTTTGAATGTGTATTCATGTATCTATGCAAATATATATTTAATTTGTTAAATTATCAAGTAACATCAATGTTATACGTAATGTTGCTGTGATAGGAAACTGAGGCACGAAGAAATTACACAACATGTTCAAGATCACAAAACTACTAAGGAGAAAACTGTAATTGAAACACAGGCAGACACATTCTAACTAAAAATGACCCTAAACCTTTACATCTTGTATTTCCTGTTTAAAAACACTTTAAGATGTTGTGATATACACTCAGGATCATCACTATAATAATAACAAAATTAGCTAACATTTATAAGCTTTTACTATAAAACAAGCATTCTGCTAAGTGCTCTGTATTTATTAATCTGATTTAAGATTACCATTTCCATTTTTACAGATGAGGAAACTGAAGCTTAGACAAGTTAAGTGACTTGCCTAAAATCACACAGCTAATAACCAATGCTTGTAGGCAGAAAAGTTAGAGGCTAGGATGAGTGCGTTCTCTCATTTAGGCAATTGTTTTACTGAAATCACTGATATCAGTTGGTTACCCTAAAAAGAGAATACAGCCTTGTCTCATACTTAAAAACTGAATTTTCTACTTTTTAATTTAAGGGCCAAGCAAGGGATGCTTATAGAATTTTACACAGTAATAGAGTTAGGGGTACTGTATTTCTGGACTACACTGTGTCCACTTCAAGAGTTCAACAATAAATCCTGCTTATACCCTCACACAAATCACTTAAATTCTCTAGGTCCTAATTTCCTCAATGTAAGACGATTATCAAACACAATTCGCTTGACCTCCCCGACTCTGGAAGTTCAGTTATGTAACATCATTGATCATCTGTGTGGTTTCAGTTGCGGAACCAAAACATACTGTTTACTCATACTGTTCCTCACATTTTCTGTATACAACAAATCTGATTTGAGGGATGGTAAAACTTAAGTATTCTAGAATCTAATGCTATATAGACTGAATCCCTCAGTTTAGTAGACAAATAATCTGGATCAACACCTATACCCCATTGTAGCTTTCCCCAGTCCCTGTAGACCAAACATCAACAACTCGCTCTGATTTGATCCACAATTTCCTTTTCCTTGCAGGACAACACTGAAAACTTGTTACAGGTACACAGATACCATGGACCAAAAGACAAACCAAGGAAAATACATGTCCATCTCTCAGAAACAAAAGCTTTCTTCTTCCCATCTAAAATACAGACACCAAAATGTTGAGGTCCGGATAATAAAGAAACAACATCACCAATTACTCCTCAGACGTCAACAGCAGAATGAGCATGATGGGTGCAGCTGGCAGCCACCCTGTAACCCAGCTGGTTCTCATAGTGTGGCACCTCATCCAGCAGCTTCAGCACTAGCTGAGAGTTTGTTAGAGAAGCAAATTCTCAACCTACCCAGGCTTAGTGAATCCGAAATTCTGGGGCTGGGTCCCACAATCTGCCTTTGAAGAAATCCTCCAGGCAAGTCTTGCTGCTGTTGTCGTTTAGTTTCTAAGTCATGTCAGACTCTTAGCAACCCCATGGACTGTAGCCCACCCGACTCCTCTGTCCATAAGATTTTCCAGGCAAGAATACTGGAATGGGTTGCCATTTCCTCCTCCGGGGGATCTTCCCAACCCAGGGATTGAACCTGCACCTCCTGCATTGGCAGGCGGATTCTTTACCACTGAGCCACCAGAGAAGCATGCTAAAATGTGAGAACCAGGGCTCATTTAACCTTTAGCTTATGCTTGTTGCCTCTGTGACATATACTCTTTCTCCAAATTTGCATGTGATAATAAATAAAGGAAGATATCAGATCACTAGTTTTAACTGCATTATGTATGAGTATATCATAAAATATTAATATGATCATTATTCTGTTAGTATATCCTATGTAAGAGAAATTCAGAAAGAATGGAATATTTGTTTGCTTTATGAGTATACTAAATTTACTTGTTTATTGTTAATTTTTGGTACTATGTAGAGGATTACAGCTTCAACCCCCAGGTCACTAATCTTATCTCCGCAGAAACTTATTTTCACAGAATTTATTATAAAAGAACAAATCACTAAGACGTTTCTATGCCTTAAATCTGCTTCGGATAAGAAAAGGAGAGACTGCAGAGTGTGGCAATTAACATTTTGGCAATGTGTTTTAGTTTCTTCCTGGTTTTCTGAAAATGTTAATTGAGGTTTAGTTTGCTTCAATTCCAATTCAGTGAAGATTCATGTTTGTGGAAAATATACATAAGTAATAACATGGACAAGGTTTTTCATAATGATTCAGCACTGGCATTCTAAATAACAGCAGCTCCCTTGCTTCTTGACAGTAACAATCACTAGATTAGATTAAAGATGTCAGATAGGCAATCAGGAAGTGAAAAATTAGTCCCCCCACACTAAATCTGATTTGCAAATCTGAAAAAGAAAAGACCTCTCTTCTCTTCCAAACCTCAATGCAGGAATAGAGAATTAGTGCATTTAATTATTTTACTTTATTATACCAAAATTTGCATGAAGAAATGCAGAGTATAATATTCCAATGTCCAAGAAACATGATAATACCTCAAAACAGGAATTCTTTTAACAATGTGCTACTGTGTCATTTTAGGATGCTACTTTGTTCCTTTTAGATACAGAAAAGCTAGTTTCTAATACCTACCTGTGATTGATTTAAAAATGAAAGTCATTTACAACAGTAGATGAAGACCAAGGTTCTGCAACTTGAAAGCGAAATCCCTAAGGTCTTTCAATATTCAAAGCTGGTTCATAAAATCAAATGTCTCTGATTAGGTTTGCCTCAAGTTTTTTGCCTCCTGTCTTTTTTTAAAAATTACATGTCTCACCTGGCTTCAGAGGTATACTAGCCTGACATTTCAGATTACAGCTACTGATATCTTACCTAGAATTAGAAATCACCTTATTCTGCTAATCTCTAGTATGGTAAATGTGTAGTAGTGGTATGCACTGTGGTTTAACATTGATTTTAATGAGCAGGAATAAACAAAAGACCTAAAACCAAGTCTTCTAAAGTTCTTTACTGAAGCTCTGATCTGTATACTCAACTAGGGCTGTGAACATTTCTAACATAGCTCTATAGACTCACTGTAGCGTAAGTGTAAAGGATGTTGCCAAGCAACTCATCTAAGTTTGGAAGAATCTAAGCATTGATAATGAGTCTGTGTCAGCTTGGCTCCCACACAAGAAGGGTTTTAGTGAACTCCCACATGTGCTTACAGGCCATTCATGAGAAGAGGTATTTCTAACAGTCAGTGTCCAGGAGTCCAAATCAGGAAACTGTAACTTTTTTTCCTAATTCAAGTATAATGTTTCCAACATCACAACTATTTTCTATAACTGTTCAGAAAACCAATAGGGATTAAGGCCAAAAAAAAAAAAAAAAAAAGATCACATGCAAAGGACTAGGGTTGAATCGACATTTTTATTCACACTTGAACACTGCTGAGTGGACATGGCCAAAGCAAAATTTCTTCAAGTATCTCAGGTCACACAAATCAGGGTCACACACCCTGAGAATGTATCTACCAAATTATTTTGATTCTTTTGAAAATTATCCTTGAAGCTGTTTTCAATATCTACATAATTATATCAATAATCAAAAAGGATGTTCAGTAGAAACTGCTCTAATAAGGAAAATACACAGTCAGTTGCACAAGAGATAACAGCTGTGATTTTATGAATAATATACATGCAAAACACTGCTCTGTTGGATGGGCCTAATCCAAACCTCCCTCTTTCAAAGCAGATACTTTGCATGCACGCTTACCAGGGCAGTATGCATCCACGTCCAGTTTCTGAGCTGAAGTGAGGGTTGGTGAGCCAAGCTCGGATTCTGGAATTCGTGGGCTCTCAACAAACTTTGCCTTCCTCAGAGGGGCTAAGGACAAAAAAAGAGACAGAGAGAGAGGGAGAGGGAAAAAAAAAAAAACGAGAGAGAGAGAGGAAAACAGAAAGAAAGGAAGAAAAAGGAAAGAGAAACAGGGAAAGAGAAAGGAAAGAGAAACATAGAGGGGTCATGAGTAAGGGGAACAGCAGGCAACAGATGGAAGCACTTAAATGAACGACACACTCTGTCAGACTCAGATCAGGTTACCCTATTTTTTTTTTTTTTTTTGTGCCAGGAAAAAATTTAACTGCATTCTTCATAGAGGAGATGGGTCTTGTTAAAAAGTCACTGCAAACTGGAAAAGCTAAAATCTAATCATCTATTACCTTTAGCTATTTTCTCTTTCCTTATAAAGCAAAGAGCTTTCTGATTTTGTCTTCCTTTGCTGTTAAATACAGGTATTAACTGACTGAAGTATCAGACTAAGCTTTAAAATTTTGTTTATAATAAATGTAACCAAAACTTTTCTTTATCCAGAAATAACTATCAATACAATACTGGGTTGTGATAACTACCTTAAGTAGGATTAACCTATTTAGCTTAACAAGGAAATCAATTACCTAACTGCTCAGCTATTAGGTAAGAAGTCAAACCTGCTAGTGGACTAAGATATTAACTAGGCCATGAGAGTTTGCAACTGGCTGCTAAAGATAAAGAGATGTGATTTGCTTACAAATATAATTATGAGGTCTATGGAACAGCAATATTCCATGCCATGGAATTCACTCAATCTTATAAGGAATGAATGAATGAAAAAAGCATAATTCATGAATTGAAAGTTTTCATAGTAAAAGCTAGTGTACATTTTATTTAATGACTTTTAGGCAAAAATGTTAAGGAACATTATTGATATACATTTAAATAGTTAAATATATTAAAAGTTAAAATTCTGAAGACTGCTTTGGTACTTTTAAACTGAATTCTATTAAACAAACTGTAATAGGATGAATGTGCTTAGTATAATACTGGTGGCAAAAGTACCAGCCGAATCTGAAATTGATTTGTATGCATTATATACACTATAACTACAGGTGTTCCAGACACGTGAGTGCTTAAGATCACATTTCTTTTATCAAAAGTTTCGGCACGTTCTTCAAAATCCTCATCCATTACTGATTCACAGGGGGATTCTAAGTTATTCCTAAAAGACCTTGTAAAAAGTAATGCAAAACTTTGTCATCACCATGACCAGAATTCTACTCTATTTTCTCTGGAGGTCAAAAATACAGTCTTTAAAAAATAGAAAGTATTTTTGATACTCAAAACCTACAGTCAACTAAATCACACTTAAATCTTAGGGTATGTATGTATATTTTAAGTGTATGTTAAAATAAAGTCTACTGTCTCCATGGCAACCAAGACTGAGGGTGCTAACAGAATGGTTCTCTGCCAAAAGCAAGCTTTGGAACAGCAGAATTCTCACCTCTGTTAACTGTAAAACTTGAGCCTATTTTTAAAAAATCACTATCACAAATGAAGATCTCAAGTGACTTATATGCATATCTGCAGGCTACTTTATCTGCAGCCAACATTAGAACCTCTTTCATTGTAATCTCACCAATTCAAAAATAATAAAACATTTTACTTATCCAAAATTGCTTTGTATAGGAGAAATTATTAATAGTTTAATTCTTAAATCTCTTAAGTCCTTTCCTAGAATTTTATTATTTTATTATGGCAGTAGAATAATTCTTTTACCTGCTGAGTTCTGACAAAGACAGCCCTGGTCCCTGCTCAAGGGACTCTATACATCTAAAAATTTTAATAACAGTTTTTATAATGAAATTTGGGGCTAGTAGACAGACAGAAATCAGCAACTGAGGGTAGATATGTAAGAAAGAAATTGAAGGATGGCAGGAGAAGTTGAGGGAGGTAGGAAGAATGTTTAAGAATTATGAGATGAAGTCAAGGGGGAAAATCAAGATCCTAGAGATATGGAAAATTCAATACCATGTAGACTTCTCTATTTTCTCAGGGAGTTCCAATTGTTACCTTTTTAGTTCACAGTGGATATTTAATTCTGCTTTTCTACCTTCATCTCTGTCATCTATGGGACACTGTACATGTCTAATAATGAATTTATGTTATTTTATAAGGTAGATTATAATGTTGCTCTCTTTCAAATTATAAAGAACTAGTGTTGTCTTAAGTCAAACACACACAGAAGATACAATCACAAGCATGACAGATTGTCCAAGATGCTTAACACTAGTTGGTGGAGAACATAATCGGTCAACATGAAAGATGGGACACAGCAGTTTGGAAGCCTAGAATGCTAATACATTTTGCTGTAAAATAAATGGTATATAAGATGAATCAGATGGGTAGAAGAACTCTGTGTCAAAGGGTTTACCAAACAGTTTTTTTAAAGCGGTTGAAGTAAGATGAGTAGGGGACTCTAATGAAGAAGAAAATGGTACCTTACTCCATTCTTGCCTGGGAAATTCCATGGACAGAGAAGCCTGGCGGGCTACAGTCCACTGAGTTGCAAAGCAGTCGGATACAACTTCGCAACTAAACAACAAAGGGGACTCTAAAACCAAACCAAGTATTTTATTGTGATGTAAGAGATAACAGGAAACCACTGATCTGAAATCTGAACCAATACTGGGTATATGATTCCTATGCTGTACGAGACTTGAGTTTGGGTATACGGCTGAGTTGAGATGCATACTGTATGCAGAGGATGCATACTGATTAGACTATGATGAAGTCACTCAGTCATGTCAGACTCTATGTGACCCCATGGACTGTAGCCTGCCAGGCTTCATCCGTGGGATTTTCCAGGCAAGATACTGGAGTAGGCTGCCATTTCCTTCTCCAGGGGATCTTCCCGACACAGGGATCAAACCCGGATCTCCCGCGTTGCAGGCAAACTCTTTACTGTCTGAGCCACCAGGGAATCCTATTAGAGTATGGGCTTAGTCATTTGAAAGATTGAGGTTGTAGCTCTAGCACTTACAGGTAATAAGAAACTGGGCAAGTTAGCCTTACTAGGCCCAGAGCAAAAAGTCTATGATTACAGAAAACAAAGTAAGCACATGGTTTCAAGACAGAGAATGGAAAGGCAGCTTAACATGGTATAAGATCTTGTTGGAAAACCCAACAGAACTTTTTGGTCAATTTAACAGAATAGTAGGGAAGGACTGGATAACAGAGGAATGAATGATCTGAGCCCTGAAACTAGAAAGCCTAAGTTAGATCCCATCTCTTTGACCTTTTCCTAGCTGTGAGAACTTTTCTGTGCCTGTTTCCTCATCAGTTACTTGGGATTAATAACAGTAGCTACAGCATGGGACAGTTGCAAGGATTACATGAATTAACTCAAATAAAATGGTTAGAAAAGTGCCAGCACAGAATATCCTTTACAAATGCTAGCTGTTTTTATCACTGTTTCTGCTGCTATCGTCATCATCATCAACATTACAGATACAGCATGCTTTGGAAAGTCTGAACTGTCTGTGACAGAGGGGTAAAACAAAGATGTCTAAGATGCCATGGGGGAATGATAAGAACAGTGATATTACCAATTAAATTTTTAAAACTGAGAAGGAAATAATGTTGAAGAAAACATGCTATAACTTAGAAGGTGGTAGAAAACCCAAGTCAAAATGGTCTAAGTTAGACAAAGAGAAATATGTGGGTACAGAAAGTTAAACAGTATGATTTAGACCACTAGTTCTCAAACTGTGGTGTCTGGACCAGCAGTAAAGCATCATCTGCAAATTTGTTAGAAATGCAAATGATCAGACCCCATGTCAAACCAGCTGAGGACCAGAAACTTGAGACAGTATAGGCTCAGCAATCTGTGCTTAGCAAACCCTCCAAGTGATTCGAAAGCACACTAAACTTTGTGGACACCGGATTAGAGAGATCTATAAATACCTCATGAAAATGGATCACTAAAAGACCTCATCTAACAAAAAAAGTTGAAACAAAATAGAAATCAAGGCCTCATCTCTGAAAGTATTCATATCTATGGGTAAAAGTTAGGATTTCTTCTCAATCACTCTTTTAGCACTACAACTCTTGTGTTATGGGTTTATTTATTTTTTAAACCAATCCCAGTTATAAAGTTTCCATCATTCAGAGCCTGTTTTGAAGAGAGACCAATGTGTCTGTACTTGTTAATTTTTACCAAGATCACTGAGGGGTAGAGGACAGGGGATTAAGAGCAATCAGATAGATCATAAAGAAATGTTAATGGTGAAAAAGAAAATCCATCTACGGAGGTTCCTCTGTAAACTGAGATGCTGAAGATGATGCTGAAGCACACCTTGCTCAACAACTATGAATGAAATTCGCTCAGCTGTGTCTGACTCTTTGTGACCCCATGGACTATACAGTCCATGGAACTCTCCAGGCTTGAATACTGGAGTGGATAGCTGTTCCCTTCTCCAGGGGATCTTCCCAACCCAGGGATTAAAACCAGGTCTCCCACGTTGCAGGTGGATTTTTTTTTATCAGCTGAGCCACCAGGGAAGCCCCAAGCAACTATAAAGACATTAAAATATAAATTTTAATTACTACTTAAGTATTTGTCTTCATTAAATGTTTCACAGCAAAGGGGAACTTCTATGGAGAAACTGGCATAGACTCAGATATTCATGGGAGAATGGTATGGAGCCAGATCAAACAAAAGCAAGGACGAGGAAAATGAGAACTGAAGGATAAATATAAAGACGAGTAGAACATAAAGTACCAAGAAAGTACTTTCACAAAATTGGTTTTGAGATTAAATGCATACTTAGTAAGGAGTACGTCAAGGCTATATATTGTCACACTGCTTATTTAACTTATATGCAGAGTACATCATGAGAAATGCTGGGCTGGAAGAAGCACAAGCTGGAATCAAGACTGCAGGGAGAAATATCAATAACCTCAGATGTGCAGATGACACCACCCTTATAAAGTGAAGAGGAACTAAAAAGCCTCTTGATGAAAGTGAAAGAGTTGGCTTAAAGTTCAACATTCAGGAAACAAAGGTCATGGCATCTGGTCCCATCACTTCATGGGAAATAGATGGGGAAACAGTGGACAATGTGTCAGACTTTATGTTGTTGGGCTCCAAAATCACTGCAGATGGTGACTGCAGCCATGAAATTAAAAGACGCTTGCTCCTTGGAAGGAAAGTTATGACTAACCTAGATAGCATATTCAAAAGCAGAGACATTACTTTGCCAACAACGGTCTGTCTAGTCAAGGCTATGGTTTTTCCTGTGGTCATGTATGGATGTGAGAGTTGGACTATAAAGAAAGCTGAGCGCCGAAGAATTGATGCTTTTGAACTGTGGTGTTGGAGAAGACTCTTGAGAGTCCCTTGGACTGCAAGGAGATCCAACCAGTCCATTCTAAAGGAAATCAGTCCTGGGTGTTCATTGGAAAGACTGATGCTAAAGCTGAAACTCCAATACTTTGGCCACCTGATGTGAAGACTTGACTCATTGGAAAAGACCCTGATGCTGGGAGGGATTGGGGGCAGGAGGAGAAGGGGACAGAGAATGAGATGGCTGGATGGCATCACCGACTCGATGGACATGAGTTTGGGTAAACTCTGGGAGTTGGTGATGGACAGGGAGGCCTGGTGTGCTACGATTCATGGGGTCGCAAAGAGTCAGACATGACTGAGGGACTGAACTGAACTGAACTAGTAAGGTTAATCTAAAGACAAATTCACTGTCAAATGTGAAAGGAGGATAAAAAGGTTTTAGTTACAGGCAAGAGAAAGAAGTACAGGCGTCCAAGTTAGAAAGAAAGAAGCAAAGTTATCTTTGTTCGCAGATGACAAAATCATAAATATAGAAAATCCTAAAGATTCCACCAATAAATGAACTCAGCAAAGTTGTACGACACAAAATCAACATACAAAAATTCTCTAACAGTGAACAATCTGGAAAGGAAATTAAGAAAACAATTCAATTTAAAATAGCAACAAAAAATACCTACAAGTAAATTTAATAAAGGAAGCTAAAGACCTGAAACTCTGAAACTACAAAATGTTGCTGAAAGAAAATAAAGAAGACACAAATAAATGGAAAGAAAATCCTTGCTCATGAATTGTAAAACTTAACACTGTTAAGATGGCAATACTACCCAAAATGATCCATAGATTCAATGCAATCCTTATCAAAATCCCAGAGGTTTTTTTGCATAGATAAAAAAAGTCATCCTAAAATTCATATGGATCAAGTGGACAAGTTTTTCAATATACGGTGTTGGGAAAACTGGATATGTGTATGCAAAACAATGAAGGTGGAACCTTATCTTATACCAAATACAAAAATTAACTCAGAATGGATCAAAGACCTAAATGCAAGTTAAAGTTATATAATTCTTAGAAGAAAACTTAGGAGGAAAGTTTTGAACAATTTAACTGTTAAGGAAGTAGAGAGAGAGAGTGGAAATTTTATTTGGAAAGAAAAATCTGTATTTTAAAAAGTTTTTAACAGAGCTTTCATAGGCAAACTCTTATAACATTCATAATATTTTAGTTCCTAAACATTTACTAGAAAAATAAACCTTTGAGTAACAATGGATTTCCTAGAGTGAGGGTGGGAAGCAAGGGTAGAAGGAGAGAGATGGTTTGTGCTACTCTTTATTTCCTCCTTCTTAACCCCCAATCTAATGGTGGTTTAAAACTGGAAAATCGTGAGAATAGTACTTATCCAATATCCTGATCAACCTCTTCTCATAACTGTGCTTAAATGGTGACACAAACCACACCCTGAATAAAGGAAGAATGCCATGGAACTTTTGTTAGTTATGCAACAAAAAACAAATGACTCCCCTAAAACAGAGGGATCAAAAACAAGTTTAAAAAAATTGAGAGAGAAAAACCAATAGAATCTGACAATTTGACACGGGCTAGATATAAGTGAAAAGCAGATGAAAAGAAAGAACTGTAATTCATATAGTTTCCTGTTTTTTAGCAAGAAGAAAGTATCTATTCATAGAAAATAAAAAACATATAAAAGAAATGAACACCCTCAGATGCAACCCAGAAAGAGGAAATTAAAATGTGACATGACAGTCTTTATCAAATAATGGCTAGTCCACTGTAGAAAGAGCTTCTGACACATGATAATGAAAAATAAAACTTTACTGCTCCAACCAATTACAAAATTAACATTAAGCTGGCAAAGTACCTTTCTGGTTCCCTTTTCATCTATAAAGTATAAAAAATGAAGTATATGTTTTATACATTTCTCTTTTCCTCGCTTCTTCCCCAAATACCATGTATTACCGTCTTTAGTCTCCCCATTCTCCTGACTCTAAACTACAAACAAAAATGCCTGCATGTTGTTTTACACCCATACTATTCTGTGAAGTATCAAATAATCAGAACACATTTATTTCAAATCTGAATAGATACATTAATGTTATCAGAAACACAACATAATATTTATTTCTGACAACAGACTATTTGAAATCTGATCTCTTTGAAACCTGTATGAATGTAAGTATATGAAATGTGTGCAGTGTGGCAAAGTGAAGTCAACTGTGTTTACCAATACAAAAATATCAGTGTGTGGCCACTAGTTATCCATGATGGACTCTCATACGAACACTCCCTATCTCCACTGATCATAGTGAACAGTTTTAAAAAGAAGAAATTCAGAATTTATTTTATTTGAGGAAAAAGCAATATTATGTAGTTTTACAATTTCCAAGACTAATAGCAACCATATCTACTGTCTAAAAAAATTGAAAGGTAGCTGATCAGCATCAACTTATAGCAATATGGTCCCAATGAAAAGGAGGAGCTCACCTGAACATAACACAAAGAATACAGCAGCTATCTAAGTACAGAGAAAACACTCAATCAGTCTGTTGAAAATTTAGGGATTTGAATACCAAAGTAAGGTCTTTTAAAGAAAGTATCTATCACCTAAAGACTTCAATACTAACTTCCTAATAATGAAAACTAAACAAAAAACTCTAAACAAGTAAAACCTAAATAACTAAAATGAATAATTTTAAATAAATAATTCAATAAAGCACAGAACAACTATTTACGAACAGTAACACAGGCAACTGCTACAGAGAAGTGACAAAAAATGCAATTTGAGATGGTGTATTAGATACTCAGTTCAGTCAGTTCAATCGCTCAGTCATGTCCGACTCTTCACAATCCCATGGACTGCAGCACGCCACGCTTCCCTGTCCATCACCAACTCCCGGAGCTTACTCAAACTCATGTCCATCGAGTCACTGATGCCATCCAACCATCTCATCCTCTGTCGGCTCCTTCTCCTCCCATGTTCAATCTTTCCCAGCATCAGGGTCTTTTCCAATAAGTCAGCTCATCGCATGAAGTGGCCAAAGTATTGGAGTTTCAGCTTCAGCATCAGTCCTTCCAATGAACACCCAGGACTGATCTCCTTTAGGATGGACTGGTTGGATCTCCTTGCAGTCCAAGGGACTCTCAAGAGTCTTCTCCAATACCACAGTTCAAAAGCATCAATTCTTTGGCACTCAGCTTTCTTTATAGTCCAACTCTCACATCCATACATGACCACTGGAAAAACCATAGCTTTGACTAGATGCACCTTTGTTGGCAAAGTAATGTTTCTGTTATTTAATATGCTGTCTGGGTTGGTCATAATTTTTCTTCCAAGGAGCAAGCGTCAATAATCTCAGATATGCAGATGACACCACACTTGGCAGAAAGCGAAGAAGAACTAAAGAGCCTCTTGATGAAAGCGAAAGAGGAGAGTGAAAACGTTGGCTTAAAACTCAACGTTCAGAAAACTAAGATTATGGCATCTGGTCCCATCACTTCATTGCAAATAGATGGGGGAAACCATGGAAACAGTGACAGACTTTATTTTTTTGGTTTCCAAAATCACTGCAGCTGGTGGCTGCAGCAATGAAATTAAAGATGCGTGCTCCTTGGAAGAAAAGTTATGACCAACCTAGACATTAGATAGTACATTAGTAGTATTTATTTGTAAGTAATAACTTCAAAGTCAGAGAATACCATGAATACATTCATAAAGCTGTCTACTGACCAAAATTTAGAGGATGTGATATCAGGGCTCAATTTTTTTCAGAGCAGAAGCATTAAATAGTAAATAAAAAGCCTGAGGACAGTAATGAAATTAAGAATTCTTTGAAAAGATGAACAAAATGAAAAATCTTTAAAAATGGGCAGGAGAACTGAATAGACTTTTTCCAAAGAGGAAAACAAATGGCCAACAGGCCTATAAAAAGATGCTCAACACTGCTAATCATCAGGGAAATGCAGATCAAAACCACAATGAGATATCACCTCACACACGTCAGAATGGCTATCATCGGAAAGAACACAGTAACAAGTGTCGGCGAGGATGTGGGGAAAAGGGAACCCCTGTACACTGTTCATAGGAGTGTAAATCGGTGCAGTCACTGTCAAAAACAGTATGAAGGTTTCTCAAAAAACTAAAAAGAGAACTACCATTTGACTGAGCAACGCCACTCCCAGGTATATATTAAAAAAAAAAAAAAAAAAAGCTAATTCTAAAAGATACATGCATACCAATGTTCCTAGAAGTGTTATTTACAATTGCCAAGATATGGATGCAACCTAAGCATCCATCAACAGATGAATGGATAAAGAAGATGTGGTATACCAAACACACGCACACATGCTTACACACGCCAGAATACTACTCAGCCACACTACTATTCTGCCACTAGCAGCAACATGGACAGACTTGAAGGGCAATAACGCCAAGTCAGAAAAAGAAAGACAAACACTGCGTGATATCACTTACACGTGAAATCTAAAACATACAACAAATCCGTGAATATAACAAAAAAGAAGCAGACTCACAGATATAAGAGGAAAAACTAGTGGTTACCCATAGAGAGAGGGAAAGGAGGAGGGCCCACTCCCTTCTCTAGGGGATCTTCCTGACCCAGGGATCCAACCTGGATTTCCCACACTGCAGGCACACTGTTTACCATCTGAGCCACCAGGGAGGCCCAGAGATAGGGAAAAGAGGAAAGGAAAAACAGGGGTAGAGGACTAACAAGCACAGACTATTAGGTTGGCCAAAGTTTGGGGTTTTTGGTAACATCTTATGGCAAAATCCAAATGAACCTTTTGGTCAACCCATAATAAGGTATAAAATAAGCTACAAGGATATATTGTACAACACAGAGAAAGAACATAGCCATTACTTTACAATAACTATAAATGGAGTACAAAACCTTTAAAAAGTGTGAATTACTTTATTGTATACCTGTAACTTATATAATATTATATACCTGTAACTCATATAATATTGTACAGCAACTATGACACAACCCTTATGACAGAAAGCGAAGAGGAACTAAAGAGCTTCTTGATGAAGGTGAAAGAGGAGAGTGAAAAAGCTGGCTTAAAACTCAATATTCAAAAAACTAAGATCATGGCATTAGGTTCCATCATTTCACGGCAAATAGATGGGGAAACAATGGAAACGGTGAAAGATGTTATTTTCCTGGGCTCCAAAATCACTGCAGATGGTGACTGCAGCCATGAAATTAAAAGATGCTTGCTCCTTGGAAGAAAAGCTATGGCAAACCTAGACAGCGTATTAAAAAGCAGAGACACTACTTTACCAACAAAGGTCTGTATAATCAAAGCTATGATTTTTCCAGTAGTCATGTATGGATGTGAGAGTTGGACCATAAAGAAGGCTGAGCACCAAAGAATTGATGCTTTTGAACTGTGGTGTTGGAGAAGACTCTTGAGAGTTCCTTGGACTACAAGGAGATCAAACCAGTCCATCCTAAAGAAAATCAATCCTGAATATTCGTTGGAAGGACTGATGCTGAAGCTCCAACACTTTGGCTACCTAATGTGAAGAGCCAATTCATTAGAAAAGACCCTGATGCTGGGAAAGATTGAGGGCAGGAGGAGAAGGGGAAAACAGAGTACAAGATGGTTGGATGGTTTCACTGACTCAAAGGACGTGAGTTTGAGCAAGCTCCGGGAGATGGTGAAGGACAGGGAAGCCTGGCGTGCTGCAGTCCGTGGGCTGCAAAGAGTCGGACATGAATGAGAGACTGAAAAGCAACAACAGCAACTATACTTCAATAAACAAACAAAAAGCAAACAAAACAGATGCATTATACTTTAAAGATACATATAACTTTAATATTTTACAAAAATAAAAGACTATATACCTACAAAAAATTGAAAAATCCTAAACCAGACTGACCAAGAAAAACAGCAAAGACACAAATTACCAAAACTTATGAATGAAAGACAGGACATCACTATCAACTCTACGGAAATGAAAAAGATCATAAGAGAATGTTACGAATAACTTTATGCCAAGAAATCAGACAGTTTAGATGAAATGGACAATTCCTGACACAAATGATCAAAACCGATTCATTAACAAATGGGAAATCTGAATAGACTGTTACATGCAAGGAAACTGAATTAATAATTAAATATCTCCCTATAAAGAAAAGCCCAGTTCTACTTGACAACACTGGTGAATTCTATCAAATACTTCAAAAAAGCAGAAGTTAATAGCACTCTTTTACAAACTCAATTAGAAAATTAGGAAAAAAGTTGTGACAAGAGCAAGAGACCTAAAAAAGGTTAGTTTAGGTACCTGTGGCTAGATTTTATATCAACAGTCTACAAGAAATCTGCAGTGATGTTTATTTGATTTATGAATTTAGTTTATTCATATTTAGTTTAAGCACTTAAATAAATATCATCACATATTTCCTTGCTTTAAAAATTAGTTGATATGATAGCATTTTAAGTTTTACTAAATAAAAAAGTTTAAAAACTAAGCTTTTCCCAATACTACATCTATTGATAATCATTTTCTTACAAAGCTTTATAAAAAATATGATTTTGCTCTGACCTTATTTGGTATAGCAAAGCAAAATTAAGAGTAAAAATTTAAAAAAAAGAGTAAAAATAATTTTGTAGAAAGAGCATTCTAACAGTAGAAAAATATGTTTAAACTTTGTTTCAGAAAGATCAGTGGGAAGGGTAATTTTGTTTGAGACTTCCAGAGCCTCTTCTGTTAGTGAAACTAACTTCTTGCTGGAGCCTAATTCTAACACTGTGTACACAGCTCTAAAAACAAATAGCTCACTTTCAAAAAGCTATACAGTAACCAATAACACAACAGCTACCATGTGTATAACAGTTTATTTTACACCTTTATTTATATTTTTACCTAACTCATTGAAAAGTGAAGGTGTTACTCATTCAGTTGTGTCCAACTCTTTTGAGACCCCATAGACTACAGCCTGCCAGGCTCCTCTGTCCATGGAATTCTTCAGGCAAGAAGACAGGAATAAGTAGCCTTTGCATTCTCCAGGGGATCTTCCCAACCCAGGGACTGAACCCAGGTCTCCTGCATTGTAGAGAGATTCTTCACTGTCTGAGCCATCAGGGAAGCCCATACCTAACTCATTAAACCTTCATAATTAAACCCAAAACAAGTGGGAAAATACACTCAAAAGATCTATTGCCCAAGATCACAATATTCAAGTGGTCGATTACAGACTTTTGATTTAGAATACTGTATTGTTTTATTCACACTTGAATACAGTCGTTCAAAAGGCAGCACTCATTTTAGGAAGAGATGATTTTACATAATCTATAAAAGTGGCAGTAAACTGAATTACATAGTATAGTAGACTTTACTGGTGCCTACCAGCACCCTGCAGCCGTCACTCCTTTCTAGGCATTCCCTTTGCCAGCTTCTGATGACTACATGCCTAGTTCCAGCTTATTAAATAAGAGCAGAGGTGACACAGTCCCTGTACGATTTTTCAGTCTGTTTCTTCCTCTGGCGCAAAAGTCATAAAGAGGTATCATGTTGAGACGGTAGCGATGCAAGACTGAAGCAGCCTGGGTTGCTCTGTTACTGCATAAATGACAGCTGTCTTGGAGAGCTGCCCAGGCTTGCCGTTTAAGCTAGAAATAGACCTTTGTTGTATTAAGCCACTGAGATTTTTAAGGTTTTTTTGTCATGACAGAATAGTCTAGCCTATTCTGACTAACGGAATAGCTACAATGTTATTCCCTTTCCATTATCTTTCAATTCTTCTGAAGAAATTCACAAGTTACAAGATGAAAATAACTGCCTGTGTAAAGCTTTTATAGCCCAGTCTGGAGTTGGTATGTATTATTTCCACTCATGTTAGTCAAAATTCAGGCACATGGCACATTTATCTGCAAAGAAGGCTGGGATATATAGTTTACTGTGTGCTCAGGCAGAAAGAGGAATAGGTTTTGGTGAATGTGTAGTATTCTTTGCCATAGTCTACAAAATAGCTTTGAAATTTGTATAAGTTAAATGTGTGCATGCTCAGTTGTGTCCAATTCTCTGCGACCCCACAATGCTCCTCTGTCCAATGAATTTTTAAGAAAAGAATACTGGAGTGGGTTGCCATTCCCTTCTCCAAAGGGATCTTCCCTGTCCTGGGGATTGAACCCACATCTCCTGTGTCTCCTACACTGGCAGGCAATTTTTCACCACTGAGCCACCTGGGAAGCCCTCATACAAATTAGATGCAGAACTAATGAACAAAGCAGCAAATTCTATATAAACTTAGCCCCTTTCTTTTAAATCAGCTGCACATACGTCATTAAGAATTAGGAGCAGCCTAAATATACACAATTCTTTTCATTCATGCACAATTCTTTAGACTACAGTGCCTAGAATACTGCAGTACACACGGTATCTGATAAATTACTTGCTAGTGAAGAATATATACAGTAGAAAATTGAAGCAAAGAAGGAATTATAAATAATAGCTTTAATAAAAGAAATGTCTTAACATATGAGTTTTAAAAAGCACTCATGGATAATATAAAAGTTAATCACACTATAAATCATCTCACTGAGAGACTGAGACTTCCAGAAAACAAACACTGTATAAATCATTATAATTATACCATAATTATTTAATTTCCAGCTTTACTTTCCATAAATAATAGCCAAGAAAACATGCTGAGAACATAGTTGAGTTAAAAGGAAAACACTAGAAAGGATACTTTGGCTGTGTTCAAGTTCTTCCACATTCAGGGATATCTGAAGGATGCATTAACAAACGAAGCCAACATCCTCTTTATTCTTGACTTTCACCAGGAAGGCCACGCAGCTGTTTTCTGACCCTCCAAGGCATATCAGTCCCTAGCTGATCAGTCTGATCTTTTTGAGCCTCATTTAAAACCTTTGTTTAGGCAGGTCTGGAGTAACCCTCTACTCTGAAGACGTTTAGCACTACTGCCAAAGTGAGTCCTTTCTTGAATTGCTACTGAATGCTCCAGGTTTTTAATGAGAACTCTACAGTCTGGTTGGTCAGAATGAAAAAAACCTCCGGTTTCTGGGAGAACCCTAAAAACTGTTAGGGATTTATTCCTTCTTCAGCCTCCTGGAGTCTCACCCCACCGATGTGCAATTCAGTATTATGTTACAGACTCAAAAGGGCCCCTATGCAGAATTTTGTAGTTCTGTTTCTGTTAAGCTCCCCATTCTTCTGTAAATTCCCAAATTTTTTTCTGTTTTAAACTGAAATATAGTTGATTTACAATGTTGTGCCAATCTCTGCTGTACAGCAAAGTAACTCAGTTTTATACATATATACATTCTTTTTTTTAAATATTCTTTTCCATTATGGTTTATCCCAGGAGACTGGATACGTTTCCTGTGCTATACAATAGGACCTCGTTGTTTATCCATTCTATATTTAATAGTTTACATCTAACCAATCCCAATTTCTGATCTCTGTTTCCTCAGTTCAGCAAGACTCTCATTCTCTGCTTGAGTTTTGTCATCAGGAGAATACCTTTAGGCAAAAAGCCAGGATTCACCTAGTTTCCTCCTCCACCACATTACTATAGTTGTTGTTAACTGTCCAATGTCTGAAAAAGTTGTTTCTAGTGGGAGGGCAAGTCCGGTACTGGTTAATCCATCACGATGGGAAGAAGTCTCTTATGGTGTTTTCATTTGCATTTTCCAGATGTTTAGTATTCATAATGTGGCTGACAAAAGGCAGAACTTGTCTGCTTATAACTGCTGTAGCCTTAGTGATGCTTGTAATAGTGCAGGGCA
This sequence comes from Bos indicus, assembly GCF_029378745.1. Classification (NCBI taxonomy): domain Eukaryota; kingdom Metazoa; phylum Chordata; class Mammalia; order Artiodactyla; family Bovidae; genus Bos; species Bos indicus. The sequence continues at coordinate 48,811,130 of NC_091778.1, read as the reverse complement.
CAGAGCAAGTACTATTATTTGTTAAATGAATTAACTGTGCTTATCTACATATTTTTGGAGGTATAAATGATCTGTTTTATATTCATCATCCATCTAGTGATGAAAACTGGTGATTCTAAGCTGTATCCAAGGCAACTCCCACATAAGTTCTATTTTCATGCACTTATGCTATGCGACATGAAGAGATACACTAGACAAACTGATACACAGGTAGACTATACAAGCAATAAACACGGAGCCAACACGGTGCCCCAAAGGAACAGTTACGTCAAAAATGAAGGCGATGACTTGTAGGACATTCCCATAAGACATTACTTCAATGGACTTTTTAACCATATTAAATAGAAATTCTCATTTCAATAAGAAATTGAAATTTAAATCTTTGTTTATCTCCTCCATTGCAGGTGGATTCTTTACCAGCTGAGCTACCAGGGAATCCTGTGTTTATCATACACAGTATTATTACAAAGAAAAAGGCAAACTATTACAGCTTACAACTCACTCTGTAAATGCCAAAACTTAGTGTGTTTAGATAAAATAATGGAGTGTAGCTGTCAAATGTCCATTTTAATATCTTTGCATATGCAAATCAATAATCAAGAATTCAGAAAAGCCTTTTAAATATTCTAACACAATATTCAAATGCCAATTAGTTTAATGATATTAGGTTTCATTTCCATGCATCTGAAAAAGGGCTAGGTTTTTGATAATATGAGAAGTAGTTCCAAATTTAAAATATTTCAGTATGTTGGCTTACTGATATATAAGCAATTGTATATATTTGTCAGGCCAACTTCTGAGTTTTAAAGTACCTAGATTATATAACGACATTAAAATTTAGAGTATTACACAAACATGTTTTGTCATAGGAAAACATGAAACTACAAGCAGTGAAAATAATGCAACTAAAAGTGATCAGAATCCTACGTCTCTTAAAGTTTCAGACTATATATGGCCTTTCCTATTTTTCTATCCTAAAGGTATACCTCCTCAAATAAAAAATGTTTCAAACAAATTTTACATATGTAGCTGGAAAATAAAGCATTTATATGTGAAACATATATGTAATTTATGCAATAATACAGCACAGATGTGACAGGACTGGAAGGCAAGAGGTTAGATGTACTTGTAAATGTTCTGAAAATTAGTTCTAAAAATTAGTCTCCATGTCTCCCAAATTAGAGGAGACATGTATCTTTTCTAGCACCTTTATGATAGAAGTATTACATCTGTATAATTCATATTTTCTCATCATACACCTATGAGAAAGTAGGAAGAAAGAAACAGGATTAAAAAAAAGAACACACTGATTAAAAGAAAAGAGCTTTAAAGTGGGACTTATGTTACAGGGCCTATGTTATATGGTTCAACACATTATTTAACTTTTCCAAGCCTGGATTCTGCGTCTTTAAAACGTGATCCATAATCTCTCTTTTAGAATTGTTATACAGATTAAATTTAAAGAATAAAGTACAGATAAAAGAAGACATTAATACTTATTATTCTTTGGAAATGCGTAGCTAAACAAAATGTGCTACTCAAGGCCACAGACAGAGCTAACCCTGGAACAGAAACTAAAATGTGGATCTTGGACTCACAGATCAACCATAATGCCACAGCAGAGGCTCTGTATATCTCTGAATTAAGTAGCCTACAAAATCATAGTAACATTAATAGTATGCCACTTACTCTCATGATTACTGTAAAGACTTAAATGAACTCATCTCTGCAAAGCAATTAGCACAGTGGCTTACATACAGAACTGTGCTCAATATTGGATGTTGTCACTGTTATTAGTATCTGTGATGATGATCATGTAACAAGTAATGGAGGAACATGAGAGATATACACAGTAAATTTTAAGAGGCTGATCAAAATTTGGTATCCAGAGGGGATGGTTTATGATGTCAAAGTATAAGAATTAATTTACTCATGCTTCTTGCCTCAGTTCTGTCTGTTGTTCTGCAACTCCCCCCCCCCGCCAAAAAAAAAACCCAGAAGCTTTTTAATGGGTGAAGTTACTTTCTTTACTGGAATATGAATTATAACAAGAATACTAGGTCCTCTTACCTGTATGATGGGGAAAGGCACAGTCTGTTGAAAAAGTGGTATTTAGAATATAAGAAAGCTAGTGGTTAGTTCCTTTTCAACATTTTACAAAGTATAATTTAAAAGTGTGTTAAGTTATTTGATCCAGAAATAATAAATTTGAAGTACAAATTCCATCCCTCTATTCTTTGTGTCTGAATTGTGAAACTCTACTCTTTTAAGGCAGGGACTGCAGAATAATCATCTAAGAAAAGTACTTTGAGAATGATGCATAATGCCGTTACACTGCTGTTTTCCATCTTGCATCAACTATCAGTAATGGCTGAAAATATGCTGACTAGATGCAACAATATAAAATTCCTTGGAAAAAATAGTTTCACATACACTTAAGAAATGAAGTGAAATAAATTTGAATAGTAAGCATGTAAAATAATGGTCAGCCATCAATTTCTGACAATTCCAAATTGACTTCTCCAAAAGGACCTACCATATGACCCAGCAATCCCACTACTGGGCATGTATCCTGAGAAACCCATAATTCAAAAAGACATATGGATCCCAATGTTCATTGCAGCCCTATTTATAACAGCCAGGACAAAGAAACAACCTAGTTGTCCATGGACATATGAATGGATAAAGAAGTTTGGTACATACTTACAATGGAATATTACTCAGCCACAAAAAGGAATGCATTTGAGTCAATTCTAGTGAGGTAGATGAACCTGCTGCTGCTACTGCTGCTAAGTCGCTTCAGTCGTGTCCGACTCTGTGCGACCACATAGACAGCAGCCCACCAGGCTCCCCCATCCCTGGGATTGTCCAGGCAAGAACACTGGAGTGGGTTGCCATTTCCTTCTCCAATGCATGAAAGTGAAAAGTGAAGTCGCTCAGTTGTGTCCAACTCTTAGCGACCCCATGGACTGCAGCCTACCAGGCTCCTCCATCCATGGGATTTTCCAGGCAAGAGTACTGGAGTGGGGTGCCATTGCCTTCTCCGAGATGAACCTAGAGCCTATTAAACACAATGAAGTAAGTCAGAAAGAGAAAAGCAAATACTGTATATTAACGCATATACATGGAATCTAAAAAACTGTACTGATGAACCTATCTGTAGGACAGGAACAGAGATGGAGACAGAGAACAGATTTGTGGACAAAGTGGGGGAAGGAGAGGGTGGGACAAATTGAGAAAGTAGCACTGAGGCATATACAGTACCATGTGTAAAACAGATAGCCACTGGGAAGTTGCTACGTAACACAGAAGTTCAACCCAGTGCTCTGTGATGATCTAGAGACGTGCAAAGGGATGGGGGGTGGCAGGGAGGTTCAACAGGGAGGGGACACACATACTTGCGGCTGATCCACGTTATCGTACACCATAAACCAACACAACGCTGTAAAGCAATTATCTCCAATGAAAACTAAAAAGCTCAGAAAATCAACAGTTAAAGAAAGGAGACTAAAATCAGGTTTTTTTTTCCTTTTCTTTTATGAAAATTCAGGAAAGTATGCTGAAGAAGGTCCTAGGCAGTCAGTGTGGAAGGCAGAGAACTGCTGTAATCTGCCATAAAAGCAAACACTGGGCTAGACTATAATAAAACTCTACAAGGACAGAAAACAACAAATTGAGTCTTTGTCCCATGGACAAAAATGACTCCTGAGACATTTTCAAAGATTAAGTGTGGAGACCCAATAACCTTCTGGCTTGATTTTGGAGTGTACAGTTGCTATTGATCTTATAATAAAGAACTCACAACAGAGAATACTTCACTATCCACTAGCTGCGGGTAAAGAATCACAATCTTTCTCTAATCTTAGACTATCTGTCAGCAATTTCCAGTCTTTGCAACAATGCAAGTTGCTTCACATCACTCTGAAGCCTTGGGATTACCTGACTAGGAAGGAACAGAGAGGAAAATAAGATGATTAACTCCTGAGATGAACAGGGTATGGAAAGATGAGTTGTAGCCTCTAATGCAAATTCAGTTCAGATCAGTCGCTCAGTCGTGTCCGACTCTTTGCCACCCCATGGACTGCAGCACGCCAGGCCTCCCTGTCCATCACCAACTCCTGGAGCTTACTCAAACTCATGTCCATTGAGTTGGTAATGCCATCCAACCATTTAATCCTGTCATCTCCTTCTCTTCCCGCCTTCAATCATTCCCAGCATCAGGGTCTTTTCCAATGGGTCGGGTCTTCACATCAGGTGGCCAAAGTATTGGAGTTTCAGCTGCAGCATCAGTCCTTCCAATGAATATTCAGGACTGATTTCCTTTAGGATGGACTGGTTGGATCTCCTTGGTGGAAGAACAGAACTACTGCTCTACCAGGCAAGGCTTTGATTCAGAAGAAGCAGCAGAGATTTTTTTTTCTGGTTTCTCTAAATAAACAAAAGGATGAAATACTGTTTCTTCTTGGTTGGTTGTTAGTAAGAAGCAGTATTATGTAATACAGTAAAGAGGAACAGAAGCCAAAAAGTAATCTTAAAGTAAAACATTTATACATTTTTTCTTATGATTTCTGTCACTTTAATAATATATCTCACGGGATGTATGGAGAAGAGAAAACATGGAAGTATGTAACCATAAGTGGTAAGGAAAAGAACACAAAAATCAGTTTTTATAAAATTTGGTGTTAAAAAATTACATGTAAGCTCCCTAACACATAAATATTTCTATGGTTAGTAATAAGTAACCTGAGAAAATGTCAGTATTAATCAAAGATAAAAATTTCAAAATCCTATTTGAGGAAGTTCTGTTTCTGTAGAGCCAAGAAAGATTCTCTATCAGATGGACCCTCACATAGACAGTAACTATAAACTTGGATAAAACACAAAAAGCAACCACCTTTAAGGCCCCTGGATTGAAAACAATAGAGATATTCTAGAGGAGAGCTGACAATTCCAAGAAAGCTGCTCAATACCAAAAAAACAAACAATCCAATCAAAAAGTGGGCAGAAGACCTAAATAGACAATTCTCCAAAGAATATATACAGATGGCTAATAAACACATGAAAAGATGCTCAACATAGCTCTTTTTTAGAGAAATGCAAATCAAAACTACAACGAGGCATCATCTCACACTGGTCAGAATGGCCATCATCAAAAAGTCTACAAACATTAATGCTGGAGAGGGTGCAGAGAAAAGGGAACCCTCTTGCACTGTTGGTGGGAATGCAAACTGATACAACCACTGTGGAGAACAGTATGGAAATTCCTTAAAAAACTAGAAATTAAACTACCATATGACCCAGCAATCCCACTACTGGATATATACCCTGAGGAAACAGACTGGAATGGTTTTTCTCTCTCTCTTTTTTTTTTTTTTTCTGACTTTCAGTTTTTGGTTTAAAAGCAGCCCACAGTTACCACTGGATGGGATCATTGAAACTCCAGTAGAAAACCTACAGTTTTTCTAGTTTGAAGTATCAAAAGCCAGAGGTTGCAGCAACAACAGTCTCTGAGAAGTGAGGGGAGGAGGACTTCCAGAAAACAGAGAGAGCTACAGGAGGTAGCCCAGATTCTGTGCATAAACTTCATTCAGGTCTCTGGCTGATTCCTAAACCATGTACACATGGAACAGGCTGGCTAATGTTAAAACAACTGAATGAACTGATGCCCAAGAGACAGAATTTTTCATTGAGTCAAACCAAGAATTGCCTGCTGAAAGAAAGATATTAATGCTCTTTGAAGGAATATAATTCAGAATATCCATTAAATCAAATGTCCACAACACAATACAAAATTGTTTCTTTCTTTTTTTTTTACAATACAAAATTAATCAATACAGAAGAACCAAGAAAATATGACTCATTATCAAAGAAAAGATGGAGACTAACCCTAAAACACTCCAGATACTATAATTAGCAGATGAGAAATTTAAAGCAGCTATTGTATTTTCAGCATGGTAAAGAAATATATTCTCTTAATTTAAAAAATGGAGGAAATCTTAGGAGAGAAGTAGAAACTATAAAAAGAGAACTAAATAGAAATTCTGCTGCTAAGTCGCTTCAGTCGTGTCCGACTCTGTGCGACCCCATAGACAGCAGCCCACCAGGCTCCCCCGTCCCTGGGACTGTCCAGGCAAGAACACTGGAGTGGGTTGCCATTTCCTTCTCCAATGCATGAAAGTGAAAAGTGGAAGTGAAGTCACTCAGTCATGTCCGACTCTTAGTGACCCCATGGACTGCAGCCCACCAGGCTCCTCTGTCCATGGGATGTTCCAGGCAAGAGTACTGGAGTTAGAAACTGGTTAGAAATTCTAGAACAGAAAAATATAATAGCTGAAATAAAAACATCACTGAATGGGTTTAACAACATATCTAAGTGTTTAAACAAGACAATTTTTAAATTGGGATTACCACTGGGTTATGGTAAGTTTCATATGTACATTATATTTTTATTTCTGCATATCCTACAGTGTGCTCACCATCAAAAATCTATAAACATGATAATTTAAATGACTGTGTATACATATATATGTATATCATATATGCAGTACACACATAGATATATAATATATAATACATTGCAAATAGTTTAAAATGATAGATAAGTCAGTGAACTCAAAGATATATGAATGGAAATTATCCAATCTGAGAACTACAGAGAACAAACATTAAAAGGAAAAAAAAACACCTAAAAAAACCTTAAGACATGTGAGAGGATATCCAACGGTCAAATAGACATATAATTAGAGTCTCAGAAGAAGAGAAAATGGGGCAGAAAAATATCTGAAGAAATGATAGCTAAATATTATATCAAGAAGCCCAGAAACCCCAGGCAGGATAAATATACACAGAACCACATTAGGCTTGTCACAGTCAAACTGCTGAAAACCAAAGAAAAACAGATCTGAATCTTAAAAGCATCCAGAGAAAGACAACATAAACATACGTGAGCCAACAATTTGAGTGATGTCTAACTTCTCATCAGAAACTGTGTGTGCAGGGGTGCCAGTGTCATCTTCTTATTAAGCAGAGATCAGTAATACTGCTTATACTTGGTAGAAGAAGAAACTATTTATAGCTATTATTATTCACGGGGTTGCAAAGAGTCGGACATGACTGAGCAACTGAACTGAACTGAATTTATAGCTATAATCAATAAAACAAAAAAACAAAGACAGTTACACTGGGAGGAAAACAAGGGACAGTGCAAATAAGCTTACTGTTTTATGAGACATATTTAACCTGTTCAATCGAGGAATTTCAGCAGAAGCATAATAATTTAGAGATATGAATGTAGCCACCAAGGAAATAGCAAAAATTTAAGCAACTGTCTCCCAGAGGAGGATAAAGATGAATCTGGGGATTGTAGCTTTTCATTTCAAACCCTTCTGTACAAACTGATTTTTTAGAAAATCATGTATATTTATACCTTCATTAAAATAAGAATACACACATAAAACTAATAGGGAACCAATGTTCCTCCCATCTAAGAATTCTGAAAACACTAAGTATTTATTGGGTAATTTTGGTATGCAAGACATTATGACAGGCATCAAAATCTGCTTTTTCTTCCTCAATACCAAGTCCTTGACACACTCTATACAGAGTTGTCAGTAGAACAGCTGGATTTACTAGTAATAAGACATTTCTGAGTTCTTGATAGGAATACATGGATGATATTTTAAAGTCATCAGAATGTATTAGATCAACTGGAAGACAGAATGGGAAGAGAGAGAGAACTTCTAACACCACATTCTTCTCAAGTAATGAGATATCCTTTCGTGACTTATGGTTAAGATTGGCCCCAGCCTCCTATTTGTGCATATTTTGTCCCTATCCTGTTCTGCTTCAGTAAATAAGTCAATACTGGGTACTTTTTCCAAAATATTACAAGAAATAGTCCCCAATAACTCTCTTTCCTCCTATGCAGGAAGATACATAGCATATGCATAGCTTAGGCTATGAAATTCTAAAGAGTTTATGAATTTCAAACTTTGCTGAATTTGTCTGTATATTCATAAAACACAACTAATTTCTCTTCATATTATCGTGCATTTTCTTTTCTCCCTCATTCTCTCACTTGTAAATTTCTTAACGGTTTCTTCTTCATGAACTGATGTAAATTTTCATATCTGTCTATAATTCTTCCAGTATTATAGACAGTATATGAAAATTATCTTAAAGGGCCTCTAAGAACCCATCTTTTTGATTTCCCATTAATGCAAAGTGTTATGAAATTAAACTCTACAGTTTGGAATGCTTGTTAATTATGTAAAGAAGGAATGTTTGTATTTTTAAAAAATATTCTGGAAAAATAATCAAATTTACAGTATCAACTATATTATGTGGAAATGCGTAATTAATCTATAATATCGACTTATACCATCTCAAAATATGAAGAGTAAATATCTAAGTATCCTCTCTATATCATAAGTCCAAGATTGACAGACTATGGCTTGAGGGCCAAGTCTGGCCACCTGGCTGTATTTTTATGACCTGTAAGCTAAGAATCCTTCTCCAGGGGATCTTCCCAACCCAGGGATCAAACTTGAGTCTCCTGCATTGCAGGCAGATTCTTTACTGTCTAAGCCACTAGGGTTATAGTACAGTATTATTATCTATATTCATTATACTCTGCATTAGATCTCTATGTTACTACTCACTGTAATTTTTTACCCTTAAATACTAACAATCTTATCCACTCCCCCCATAGTGTTTTTGCACTAGTTCATTACAGCACTTTTTTTTTTTTAAAGTACCTTCACTGACATTTTAATTGATTTTTCCCCAAGCTTTTAACATAATTTAGTAGGAATGATAACTTTATAAATGCTTTCCTTCTTACATTTGTATTTTATTAATGTATAGAATTTAATCATGTTTTTCTAAGAGGATATACAATGGCCATGAATTTAATTGCACTTTACTTTGCATCAGGTGGGGAGCTTCAGCATCAGTCCTTCCAATGAATATTCAGGATTGATTTCCTTTAGGATTGACTGGTTTGATCTCCTTGCTGTCCAAGGGACTCTCAAGAGTCTTGTCCAATACCACAGTTCAAAAGCATCAATTCTTTGGTGCTCAGCTTTCTTTATAGTCCAACTCTCACATGACTCTCTTACATGACTACTGGAAAAACACAGCTTGACTATACCAACCTTTGTTGGCAAAGCGATGTCTCTGCTTTTTAATATGCTGTCTAGGTTTTCATAGGTTTCCTTCCAAGGAGCAACTGTGTTTTAATTTCATGGCTGCAGTCACTGTCCACAGTAATTTTGCCATTCCCTCCACCAGTGGACCACATTTTGTTAGAACTGTCCATTTTGACCCATCCATCTTGGATGGCCTTGCATGGCGTGGCTCATAACTTCACTGGGTTATGCAAGCCCTTCGTCATAACAGGGCTGGGATTTATCATGAGGATTCTTAGCTTACAGGTCATAAAAATACAGCCAGGTGGCCAGATTTGGCCCTCAAGCCATAGTCTGTCAATCTTGGACTTATGATATAGAGAGGATACTTAGATATTTACTCTTCATATTTTGAGATGGTGTAAGTCAATGATATTAGAGATTAATTATGCATTTCCACATAATATAGTTGATACTGTAAATTTGATGATTTTTTCCAGAATATTTTTTAAAAATACAAACATTCCTTCTTTACATAATTAACAAGCATTCCAAACTGTAGAGTTTAATTTCATAACACTTTGCATTAATGGGAAATCAAAAAGATGGGTTCTTAGAGGCCCTTTAAGATAATTTTCATATACTGTCTATAATACTGGAAGAATTATAGACAGATATGAAAATTTACATCATTTCATGAACAAGACTGAGATTTGAAAATAAAACACAAGAGTATAGAATTCTGCCAATCCCTTATGGTGATTAATGAGAGCCAGTGTCCATAATTCAAAGGACCGTGATGGAGTGGGAAATTAAAACATGAATACATTTCCACAGAGTGAGTTGTTTATACTTTGTCATATTTCACTCTCTAAAACTACACTATTTTGTGACATTCTACTAGCTATATTCTTAACAATAAAGTATTTGAGAAGTAAAGGATCGAAAGCAATACTAGAAACATAAAACAAAGCCATTTCAGACAGATAGATGTTGGCCAAAAAAATGACTTTTCAAAACCCAAGGCATAATCTAGGAAATATGAATTAAAATTAAATTCAACGTAGAAGAGGTAGCCCATGGTTCCACATCACATTGCCTAGACAAAAGGAATATCGTTTAAAATAATCTATGCTGAGTAGATTAGATTTTGACCTGGATATAGAAACTGCTCATTAAAGGAATGATTTATCCTCAGAATGGGTGTGAGTAGCAAACACTGTGCACCCCGTACAATGAAGAAGATTCCATAACACAACAGAGAATGCCTAGTGGGGAGAGTAACAAAATAAGAGCAGATTTCAACCTCAGTCTTGCCAAGTTACATCTGACCTTTTATGGTACTTAAAAATGAGAAACTTTGCCATACCTAGAGTATGTCTCCAACCTCAGGCCTAGGTAAACTGACTTCACACATCAGAGCAACTTTTCAGCAAGATGTTTTCAAACTGGGTCAAAACTGGCATGAAGAAAGCTATTTCTTCCTTTTCTAGGCATTACAAAGTCTATAGAGAATCCTAAGAATCAAGGAGGAGAGAAGGAGCCTCATTCGTCACACTTACTTCCAGCCTCAGTTTAAAAATGCTTACTGGCACAAGTATGATCAATAAATGAAACGGTGACTTTTTAAGATTTCATCAAAACAAAAACAAAAACAAAAACAGAAAAACCAAAAAAACCCCTCAGTGAACAAACGCTCTTAACATTACATGACTTATTTGCTTTGGTCTGCTTGGCTGAAAGTATTCAAGCTAAGATTATTACTGAGGCCCTAGGTAAGCTCAGAATATTTTACTGATCAACAAATGTGTACTGAACATCTGCTACATGCTGCTGCTGCTAAGTCGCTTCAGTCGTGTCCGACTCTGTGCGACCCCATAGATGGAAGCCCACCAGGCTCCCCTGTCCCTGGGATTCTCCAGGCAAGAACACTGGAGTGGGTTGCCATTTCCTTCTCCAATACGTGAAAGTGAAAAGTGAAAGTGAAGTCACTCAGTCGTGTCCGACTCTTAGCGACCCCATGGACTGCAGCCCACCAGGCTCCTCTGTCCATGGGATTTTCCAGGCAAGAGAACTAGAGTGGGGTGCCATTGCCTTCTCCATCTACTACATACCAGGCATTATATTAAAGATTGAGGATATAATAATAAAGAGGATAAATACTGCTTCTGCCTTGTAATGAGACAAGAGATAAATTACACACATGCTAACTAACATGGTAACAGATCGAGCAATTATGATCTGAACTGTTCAAGTATTTTATTCATTTAATCCTCACAATAACCCTACAAAGTAGAGACTATTATTGCCTGCTCTTTGTAGACGAGGGAACTGAGGCACAGAAGAGGTTAAATCACTTGCCCAAGGACATAGAACTAGTGTCAGTCAGGACTCCTATCCAAACAGTCTGGCTCCAGAGTCGACAAAGTACGGTATACAGTCTTTATACTACACTGCAAATGGGGCTTCCCTGGTGGCTCAGATGGTAAAGAATCCACCCGAAACGCAGGAGATCCAGGTTTGATTCCTGGGTCAGGAAGATCCCCTGGAGAAAGAAATGGCAACCCACTCCAGTATTCTTGCCTGGGAAATCCCATGGACAGAGGAAGCCTGGTGGGCTACAGTCCATGAGGGTACAAGAGTCAGACACGACTTAGCAACTAAACCACCACCACCACCACATTGCTAAATAGTTTAAAACTTATATTGTAATAAATGCTAAAATTGAAAAACCTACTGTGCACTGAATGTATAACATTACCATAATTCTAAGTTTGCCATCATATCATAATAATATGACAACATATTTATTCATACTTTTTTGGAAGGGGGTTCTTTTAAATTGAACAAAGAAGGAGAAATTATATACTTCTTGGTTGTTTCTGTTTGACTACAAAACTCGTTTTCACTGGAAGTAATATAAATTCATAATGAAATACTCTGCACATTAATAGTTACCGGATCAATGTTACAAAGAGAAGTCAACACCAGTACCCACTGCTCTTGACAGCAAGATGTTTTCTAAATCCAGTTATGCTTTAAACCTTCTGCTCATTAATACTTTCAACTCACTTAAAAAATAACCTAACAAGTAGCAGACCACCTACCTGCCTCTTGAGAAACCTATATGCAGGTCAGGAAGCAACAGTTAGAACTGGACATGGAACAACAGACTGGTTCCAAATAGGAAAAGGAGTACGTCAAGGCTGTATATTGTCACCCTGCTTATTTAACTTATATGCAGAGTACATCATGAGAAATGCTGGGCTGGAGGAAGCACAAGCTGGAATCAAGATTGCCGGGAGAAATATCAGTAACCTCAGATATGCAAATGACACCACCCCTATGGCAGAAAGTGAAGAACTAAAGGGCCTCTTGATGAAAGTGAAAGAGGAGAGTGAAAAAGTTGGCTTAAAGCTGAACGTTCAGAAAACTAAGATCATGGCATCCAGTTCCATCACTTCATGGCAAATAGATGGGGAAACAGTGGACACAGTGTCAGACTTTATTTTTTGGGGCTCCAAAATCACTGCAGATGGTGACTGCAGCCATGAAATTAAAAGACGCTTGTCCTTGGAAGGAAAGTTATGACCAACCTAGATAGCATATTCAAAAGCAGAGACATTACTTTGCCAACAAAGGTCCATCTAGTCAAGGCTATGGTTTTTCCAGTAGTCATGTATGGATGTGAGAGTTGGACTATAAAGAAGGCTGAGTGCCAAAGAACTGATGCTTTTGAACTGTGGTGTGGAAGAAGACTCTTGAGAGTCCCTTGGACTGCAAGGAGATCCAACCAGGCCATCCTTAAGGAGATCAGTCCTGGGTGTTCATTGGAGGGACTGATGTTGAAGATGAAACTCCAATACTTGGCCACCTGATGAGAAGAGCTGACTCATTGGAAAGACCCTGATGCTGGGAAAGATTGAGGGCAGGAGGAGAAGGGGACGACAGAGGATGAGATGGTTGGATGGCGTCACTGACTCGATGGGCATGGGTTTGGGTGGACTCCGGGAGTTAGTGATGGACAGGGAGGCCTGGCATGCTGAAGTTGATGGAGTCGCAAAGTGTCAGACACGACTGAGAGACTGAACTGAAGAAGTAGTAGTGAAAACAGCTTCCCTTCTCACTAAAGGAGAAACTGGAAAAGTAAAAGAGGTACAAAAAGAGATAAATCAGGTCTTGCTACTGCCAATAAGTGACATCAGCATCAACTATTATTATTCAGTACTTAACTATCTACTAGAGGCTATTGTAAGCATTTTACCTATAAAAGCTCACTTAATCCTTACAAACCTTATGGGAGTTGTTACACATCTATTTCACAGATGAGAAAACTGAAACACAGGTTACATTAACACATTCAGTATCACAAAAGTAGTTAAGTGGCAGAACCTGAACTACTACACCATACCATAGGAGTCAATGGAAAACAGTCACCCTGCTTTAGGGATAGCTTAAGTATGTTAAGGGCTTCCCTGATAGCTCAGTTAGTAAAGAATCTGCCTGCAATGCAGGAGACTCCGGTTCAATTCCTGGGAAATTTACTGTAGTAATGATGTTAAATTAACAGAAACATTTTAACTTCAAAAGCCTTGATGAGTCCTGTATGTGACTATGTATCAGACACCAAAAAACTACTAGAACTCTGAAAGTGCACTGGGCTGTGAACTTTTCATTAGATACTTCCTTCTTTCAGCTCCACTCCCACCTGTTCTGTTACACAGCTTTTTCTCCTTTCTCCTCTGTAAAGAAACAGAATCCAATTATTTGCCTAACGCAGACCACTGCAGCTAGGAGTTTGGGCTCCAGTTCAGGAAAGCAAAAAGCAGATCACATAAAAACAGATTCATGGCCCCATGTGAACCTGTATTCTTGACCTCTAAGTGAATCTGAAAATAGTGATTAAATATTCCCTAAAACCCTCCCAAACCTCAGCTTTTGTAATAGTTATACCACTGTGGTTCTCCTGTAATAGTTATACCACTGTGGTTCTCCAAGCGTCCTTTTAGACTGCTTATTCACCTCATCTGCCTATTTAACATGAGTTTTTCTCTTTTGGTTCCTTAAGTGGAGTATTCCTTAAGGTTTATTTCTTCATTCCTGAGAGTAGGAACCATAGTCAGAGAAAGACCCAAGTTGGAATACTGATCTCTTAATGCCTAAATTGCTTAATGGTTAAGGTGATTAGGTCTTGTTTTCACGGCCATAATTCAAACTGCCACTGACAAGTTCAAATGAGTTAAAGTGATGACGCTTCGTAAACGCTTGTAAAATACTCATTTCCCATCTTTTTCTGTTTACTTGTTCAATTCTCATTCTTAAGAAATGTTTACCTATTCTAAGGGTTTTAACTACTCTCTAAGGGTATAATTTGCAAATTCACATCTTAAAATCTTACTCTTGTTAAGCGTTGTAACTACATAACCCATATCACTCTATTATCTCATCACCTGAACTCCGAGTGTCTCATTCTCTCAAAACCAGCAGCCCTAATCTCTCTGATCCTATTAATGAGGCCACCAATTCCATTCTTAAAGTCTTGGACTCATCTTGGACAGACCTTTCATATTTCCTTGGTTCTATAACTGGTCAGTCACCAATGTACTTATTCCTCAAAATCTTCTCTTTGTACCTTTTCCACTGCTACCACCTTAGTTTACCACTTAGTTTACCAAACCAAAGGCCTCCTCAACCCAGTCCTGTTTCTCTCTCCCACAGTATCCTTTATGAAAACTCTGCCTAGACAAATCCGTGTCCTGTGCACTCTTGTTTCAAGTTCTCAAGTCACTTTGTCATTTCACTTTCTAATACACATGATAAATACCTTTTCTCTCATTAAAAAAAATACTATTCTTTGAAATATTAAAACACAACTTATCTGGGGAATTTGAATAAAATGTAACATTTCCATAATCATCTGGAGTGCTTGATGATTGTTTTCATACTTTGTTCCATTATCCATTGAATAATGCAACTTGAATCCCCAGTTATCCATTCTTCTTTCCTTCTAAATGACATAACTTTCCTTTGATCACTTATTTAATGTACTCCTTAGAACACTTACTTTTTGCACATGATTTTGTAGGAGTTTATGAATAAAGGGGGAGACTGATCTAAGTTTCAGAGATGCTGGATTAAGCAGTTAAATAGGTACATTTCAGGACTTCTTGCAGCTTTAAAAATGTTAAAATTGTTAATTCCTCCATCACAGTTCTTCATTTCTGACGTGAACGTATTCCATTCTCGTCCACAACAGCTCGACCCAGCTCCAGACCACTACTTGCTCTTTTGAACCGAGTAATGGCCCTTCAGCTTTTACCAGATTAATTTTTCATCTCTGCCGCTTGATTCTTAATCTATATCTCCAGAGAAACACATGTGTCTTTTAATAAATGATCTTCACTTCCTAATAAAATGATACCCAGATGAAGAGATCTGAGTAGTATGTTTTAAACATGGGAATTCCTAAGGACAGGCAGCAGTATGTTGGGGTATGCAAATTTATAGGAGAAAATGTGGCATATTTTCCTGAAGAGTTGAGTTCTACTCAAAGATGTTTTGGGAACATTTTTATGATTTAAAAATATAGAATGTAGACTATTTTAAAAGGGAAAAAATGAGACTCTTGTGAAACTTTCAGATTTGCTTTGTAAATGCCCCTTTAGGCTACATTCCAGAACCCTTGGATGTGCATTCAAATTCCTATGTCTTGAGGTACCCCCAAAAGAAAAGCCTAAGAACTGCTGGACAATGAAGAGGAAGGGTAGAGAATTATTACTCAGAAAATGCTTCCTTTGTGCTAACTACTATACCAGGTATTTCACATATATATCCTCTTTCTTAATGCCAACAATGACACTACAAAAGGCATTATTTCATTAATTTTATAAAAGAGAAACTTCAGAGAGGTAAACGTGTTCCAAGCTGCAGAGATTACAAAAGTAGTTAAAATGTTTAATTTTTTAAAACTTAAAAAAAATAAGTCTTTATTGAATTTGTTGCAATATTGCTTCTGTTTATGTTCTGAGGTTTTTTCTGGCCAAGAGGCACGTGGGATCTTAGTTCTCTGACCAGGGATTGATCCGGCACCCTGTGATTAGAAGGCAAAGTCTTAACCACTGGCTGCCAGGGATGTCCCCCAAATGCGTTAACAGACAATGCTGGGGTGGAAAGAAGACACATTTATCAGAGATACACTAGAACTGATGCCCATGAGAAATAATAACTAGGAATCACTCTTTTAAAATAACTTATCGCCATTATGAGACTTTTAATCTTAATTAGATCCTGAGAGAAATAAGGAACTTATTTTCTAGTAAAAGTTTATTAGTGGTACTAACAATTTCCCAAACATTCAGAAGTGGTATTAGGGTGACAAGTTTTAGTTAATGGAAACTAGGGAAGAAACCTAAGCCTTTTATACTTATAAATTTTATATATCATTTATTCACTAGACCTTTTCCCTCCAAATGAAAGCAATGCCTTTCAATTAAAATTTTACCCAGTTATCTGTTATATGAAAAGTATTGTAAAGACTTTAAAAGATTTCAGAAAGTAAACCTGAAGATTTCAAACTATCTTGAAATTGAGGGGTTAAACTTTAAGTCCAAAGCATAAGGTTTAATATTTTTCACAGAATGCTGCCAGTTAAATCTGCAAGTTGAAACCCTAGATACTGAAACAAACTGGATGGCTCTTACTTTAAGCAAACCTAGGATACGATATACAGATTCATCAAACCAACTGCAGAATTTCTCAAAATAAGGAGCTTCACTAGCAGATTTTAAATTAGACAATTTACAAACAAATACACTTACATATAATCTTTCAGGAATATATCCATTAGGCAAGGACCCAAACATTAAAAAAAAAAAAAAATCATAGCATCTGCCAAGGGAGATTACTTTAAAATGAGTAAATCTGTTATTAAAATGCTATCTTTATTAAAAATATCCAAATCAGTCTTTGTTATTATTAATGAGAATTATGGTTTCAGAGACAATGGAATATAAAACCCTTTGTATATATACAATTATGAGGATAGATTAGTCAAAAAGGAGTGTTAACTTACAATGTACAATTTACTAAATATAAATTTTAAAATTCATATTTGCTTACATAGAAATGGTTAAAATGTCAATCAATTTAACCTATTAATTACAAGTTTTCAAATAGAAGTAAAACATTACTACTAATGACAGTAAGTGTAAGTGACTGGTACTTTCACTATCCTTTAATATATTAATTCTCCCTACTTAAAGGTTCTTAAACATTAGGCAAAGTCATACATACAGATTTACAGTAATTTAATCTAAAATAAAGGAAACCAGTTATGTCTTTGGAATTTATCTACTCTGAACAACATGTATTTAAGAACAATTTAAGAAGATAAATAACTGAAAAAATAAGCCCAGATGAAATGCTTTTTTCTTTTGTTAGGTGGCTGAAGATCAGTCTAAATATTCTAATTTTGAAAAATCAAGTTCCTACTTTTAGTACATTTCTAAGTTGTCACGGTTAGCTAAAGAACTAAAAAAAGAAAAGCCAGAGATAAGCAGAGTATTTTGAGAAAATTTAATCTATAAATCCAATTTTTCTTAAAATTGATAATTACCAAGTGGTCTAAAAATACAAGTATGAATGGTAACTCTCTAATTCACCCCTCTCACCTGGGAAAACAGACAATATAAATCAACATAACTAACAAATAAGGTCAAGTTAAAAAAAAATCCTTAAACTATGCAAGAACATCCATCTGTAAGCACTCCAGTTAATGAAATAAGAAAGATTTGATGTACTAAAGAAATACGCTTACAAAATTCTAGTTTTCCATACTGTTATTTTTTTAAATACTTATTTATAAGATACTGCAATAGGAAGTAGAAATCTATTCTGGAATCACAACCTAACAACAACAAAAAAAGACAACCTGACCTTCATATTTCATTAAAACACTGACTTAAACAGCTCTCCTTACAGTGAAGTATTATTTTTAAAAATATAAAACTATTTTAAAAAGATTTATATATATACACACACAAGTAAAAGAACACACAATTGAAAGTTAAATAATGTGCCTAATGACATTTCTTAATGGCTTCCCTGAAAACTAAGTGTAAAATTCTCTTAGGTTGCGTTTCTTTTTCTACAAAGCTCAAAGTAGGCCTCACAGCTCAGAAACCCCTGTAACACACAAATTCCCTGTAACACACAAATACTCTCCTCATCATACTCACAGGCTTTAGTTTTTCTTCCGTATGAGTCAATACTATACAGTTTTTCTCCTGAAAACCTGAAAGGCTTCTTTTTATTCACTGGTCATGCTGTCATCAGATCTGACACATCAGTAACGATCCACACTTTAATCTCCTCCAGCCAGCAATTCACACTGCCCAGAACTTACTGTGCGTTACAGGTGATACTTCTTCTAGCAGATGCTGGTTATGGTCCCAAAGCACAAGTGATGCTCCCAGAGGACCTTAGAACCCCTAACAACATCACCTGCTTCTTCCTGTATCCAGAGATTCAAGGTGGTATTTGTTTTGAACAGCTAATGATTTCAAGAAAGATTACATAGACGAGTTCTTTTCATTAGACTGCCTGATATAAGCTTATCCTTTCAGAATACTGCAGCAAATATAGATTGTAAGATTCTCTTAGGAAAAAAATATTTTTACATAATTTTTCTCTGTGGCGCAGTTTACTTTATCCTTCGGTTAGAGCAAATTGCTGGAAGAACTGGTTCTTAGGTTTCTAATGGCGCAGCGTTAACATAGTGAATGATTCACGGATGTTCTTAACATTCAGGAGTAACACGGAAGGCTAGCAATGCAGCCCAGGTCCAGAGCTGATGAATGGTGCAGTGCTGCTGTTGTCATAGCAACCGAAGGGAAAAAAGCAGCGCCATATAAGGAGCTGTGACATGGATTCTGGGAACAATTTATATTAAAGAGCTGTAAGCTCCTCATGCCTTAAAGCAATAAACTACTTTCTTACTGATTCCTCCTTGGATCTTATTCTTCTGAATTCCTAAATCAGAACTATGCGAATATGTATTGCAAAATACAGTAACTAAATAGACACAAACAAAAAACTGCATATTGAGGTTTCTAAATAAATCAGTAATACTTTAGCAAGTGAATATGGGCCTGTAATACCTTTACATTTCATTGGGTTAAATGGTAAAATTAGACAGTAATAAATAAGGAACTAAAATGTGAGATAGCAGAAAATTTATTTCTAAATAGAGATGTTAAAAACCTGATTAAATGCCTTCCATTCAGATGGAGCATACAGATACACCAAAACTGCAGAATCATCAGTGGACTAATACAGTAGCCATGCTTTCAATTTCAAAGAGAGGCATACTACCCCCTGTATTCCTTATGGATAGAGAAAGGTGCAAAAGATACTAACTGCCCTGAAAATGCTCACAACCTTCACACGTGATCAAGGAAATTCCTATGTCAGTCATTGGTGAGAACGGGTTAGTATCCCACTTCATGCTTCTGATGACCTTGCCCTGAGCCTGGAGAACTTTTCTCCTGTCACAGCTTCTCCTCACCTCTCTGGAATCCAGAGGAGTCCCTTTTCTTTCAGGGGATGGCAGAAGAGCTTCAAAAAAGAACCATGGAGAAGAGGGAGCTAGGGAAAGTGTCAATGCTTGGATTCAGCAGTGGTAACGGTGCTCTGCAGTACTGGAGACAAGGTTCTGAACTGACTTGTTCAGAGAAAACAATCTTTCACTAGTCTTCTGAAGCATGGTTCACTAGTACTATACACCTGTTTTAGATAGGGCAACTCTACATGGAATTGTTCTGTATCATATCAATATGGGTTTCTTTCCCATCACCACATATTTAATGAAGTATTCAGAAACAAAGTAAAGCAAAACAATTAGATAATTGTTTTATTATATTGTTCTCTCATGTGGGCAGCCTTACCACTGTAATAATAATTTGGGGATAATTATAATTTGTTAGTCATCAATTTATGGTGCATTACTCTCCATAAATGATGATAAGCTCAGTAAAATGTGAATAAAAGGACTGCAATGTAGTAGAAAGGACATGCACTTGGAAAGTCTTCTGACTGTGTTTTGATAATGGTTCAGTTGCTTTCTAGATATAACCTTGGGTAAGTCACTTAGCTCCAACCCTCAAATTCTTTATCAGTGAAATATGGGTAGGTAACAACATATTTTCTACTTTCCTCCTAAAGCTACTGTTGAAATAAAATAATGCAATGCAAAGGCTTGAAACTCTAAAAATCTATGTCGTATTATTTTAAAATACCTAATTAAGCAAAATAGCAAAGATGAAAAGGAAAAATGGATTTCAATAGAACTCAACAGACATGACAAATAGTCTAAAAGAGTAAATACTGAAAAAAAAAGTAAATACTTTTTCAGGCTAGTTTTTATGTTTGAATATTTGGTGTCAACATATTGTACATATTTGTCACAGGAGCTAATTCATTTGGGGTTTCCCACTTGGCTCAGTGGTAAAGAATCTGCCTGCGAATGCAGGAGATGTGGGTTCAATCCCTGGGTCAGGAAGATTCCACGTAGGAGGAAATGGCAACCCACTTCAGTATTCTTGCCTGGGAAATCCCATGGACACAGGAACCTGGTGGACTACAGTCCATGGGATCACAAAAGAGTTGGACATGACTTGGCAAATAAAAACAACAAAATTTCATTTTAGAATCATGATAAACAGAGATTCCATGGACCAGTGTTAATGGTGTATAAAGATAATCATGTAATTCTACTGGCCCAACGTAACTTATAAACATCTTTAGATAATAACTTGGAGATAAAGAAGTATAAGCAATCCCTATAGAATGGTAATACTAAAGACCTTGCAAAACAAGAAACTTGTTTCAAATCATCTTCAATTACTTTTTCTCTCAGTTAACTAGGAAATTGTAAGGCAACCTAAAAATGAGCATTTATGTGAGATTTGAAGGCTTCCCTGGTGGCTCAAACAGTTAAGAATCTACAAATAATAAATGCTGGAGAGGGTGTGGAGAAAAGGGAACCCTCTTACACTGTTGGTGGGAATGCAAACTAGTACAGCCACTATGGAGAACAGTGTGGAGATTCCTTAAAAAACTGGAAATAGAACTGCCTTATGATCCAGCAATCCCACTGCTGGGCATACACACTGAGGAAACCAGAAGGGAAAGAGACACGTGTACCCCAATGTTCATCGCAGCACTGTTTATAATAGCCAGGACATGGAAGCAACCTAGATGCCCATCAGCAGATGAATGGATAAGAAAGCTGTGGTACATATACACAATGGAGTATTACTCAGCCAAAAGAATACATTTGAATCAGTTCTAATGAGGTGGATGAAACTGGAGCCTATTATACACAGTGAAGTAAGCCAGAAGGAAAAACACCAATACAGTATACTAATGCATATATATGGAATTTAGAAGATGGTAACAATAACCCTGTGTACGAGACAGCAAGAGAGACACTGATGTATAGAACAGTCTTATGGACTCTGTGGGAGAGGGAGAGGGTGGGAAGATTTGGGAGAATGGCATTGAAACATGTAAAATATCATGTATGAAACGAGATGCCAGTCCAGGTTCGATGCACGATACTGGATGCTTGGGGCTAGTGCACTGGGATGACCCAGAGGGATGGTATGGGGAGGGAGGAAGGAGAAGGGTTCAGGATGGGGAACACATGTGTACCTGTGGTGGATTCATCTTGATATTTGGCAAAACTAATACAATTATGTAAAGTTTAAAAATAAAAAAAAATAAAAAAAAAAGAATCTGCCTGCAATTCAGGGATCCAGGTTCTATCCCTGGGTTGGAACGATCCCCTGGAGAAGAAAATAGCAACCCACTCCAGTATTCTTGACTCAAGAATCCTATAGACAGAGGAGCCGGGCAGGCTACAGTTCATGGGGGTCACAAGAAGTCAGATAAGACTGAGCAACTAACAGGTAAGATTTGAAAATTTCATGGATAGCATACCTCTGTTCTCTGTTACCCTGACAGACTAATCTACCTAGTGTGTGTGTGTGTTTTTAATCAATTTTTTTTTTTTTGGCCTCAGTGGTTATTTTTAAGGGAAATTCTCTTTGTATCTTTTAAAATACCAGTAACTCAGTAATTCAGAAAAAAAGAGGGGAAGTTCCCTTCTCCCCCAAATCATGCTGAGCTGATCCACACGTTAGATTCCAGAATACTTTTGGAAAAAATGCAAACTTGGGTAACAAATCATTTTTTCACTGATTTTCATTTTAATGTTGCTTATGCTTTGTAGGAGCTGATAGGGATAAGGACATGGTTAAGATATTTTAAAAGACAAAGTACATAGGTTTTGCTTTTATTTTTTTAATTAGGTTTAACTTAAGGGTAGAAGAGATTTAAGGGACTAAGCTATTCCCCTGAGTACTAATTTTTAACTCTCTTATGATTAATTTAGGTAAATCATTCTAAACCTTACACAGAGTTTTATATCCTTTTTATTCTTTTCCCAGTCATCTCCCTTTATAAGCTTTTGCTAAGGAGTAAACATCAGTGCTCGGAGAAGGCAATGGCAATCCACTCCAGTACTCTTGCCTGGAAAATCCCATGGACGGAGGAGCCTGGTAGGCTGCAGTCATTGGGGTCGAGAAGAGTCAGACACGACTGAGCGACTCTACTTTCACTTTTCACTTCCATGCATTGGAAAAGGAAATGGCAACCCACTCCAGTGTTCTTGCCTGGAGAATCCCAGGGACGGTGGAGCCTGGTGGGCTGCTGTCTATGGGGTCGCACAGAGTCGGACACGACTGAAGCGACTTAGCAGCAGCAGCAGCAAACATCAGTGCTAAACCCTACAGTGCTTAAAGGTAGGGTAATATTTATGAAGAGGTGAATATATGAACTCTCTATTGTCACAGAAGTAAGAAAGTATTCATACTACTTATTATAGAAACTTAAGCCTTGGCTCAATTCTAATTTTGGTTTTTTTCTTTCCCAGGAATGGCTACTGCTCCAGATTAGGACTTGAACATCTAAGAGAAGACTGATGACAAAGGAAGACAAAGGAAACATATTCTTTAAAAATCATATAATGTGGCCTCTACCCATGAGCCAACTATTCATCTGGTGGTCAGTAAAGGAGTTTTAAAAACTGGCAAGGTTGGACATAGTGAGAAGCAGTATTTCTGCTTAATGAATGCTATGAATGGTACTTAAGGGATTTCTGGGGATAACTTTTATTATAAACAGTTTTTACTTGATATGTTGACTTTATTACCTAACCCTTGAATAAAATTTCCTCAATGTGATCTCTAAATTACAATCCCAATATTTGAAAAAGATCATTAGCTGGCAGGTGGCTTTTTCAGAAAGTTTTTATGGATAAGTAGAACTAAAAGCCTAAAAGCGTGTACTTATCAATCTCCTTTCTCTCATTTTAATTCACTAAGTAAATCTTGAATTTATGAAAATCACTAAATGATAATAGATGTACATATAGTCACTTTCAGAAGCCAGAAGTACAGACTTTAACTAGAAAAGGAGGGAAAACATAGATTAACTAACTCGTATATATCAGAATATCACTCATGTTGTTGTCTAAACAAAACAGATCACTCAGACACAAAGATGATTCTCAAACGGGTGTATTTCTTATTTTTTAATATGCAGCCAATGACATGAAAGAATGAATGATAATGGGATAATGTATTTATGATAAAGCAAATGTCCTTTGAAACACTCTGCCCTCCGGTGTTTAAAATGTTCATCAAAGAGGGAGAATTCTGTCCTGCCATGAGTTGGACCATAAAGAAGGCTGAGTGCCAAAGAATTGATGCTTTTTAATGGTGGTGTTGGAAAGGACTCTTGAGAGTCCACTGGGCTTCCAGGACATCAAACCAGTCAATTCTAAAGGAAATCAACCCTGAGTATTCATTGGAAGGACTGATGCTGAAGCTGAAGCTTCAATACTTTGACTACCTGATGTGGAGAGCTGACTCAATGGAAAAGACCCTGATTCTCAGAAAAACAGACAGCAGGAAGAGAAGGAGACAAAGAGGATGAGATAGTTGGATGGCATCACCAATTCAATGGACATAAGTTTGAGCAAGCTCTGGGAGATGGTGAAGGACAGGGAAGCCTGGCATGCCTCAGTCCATGGGGTCACAGAGAGTGGGACAGGACTGAGCCACTTAACAGCAACAATGTATTTATTATTCTCACAAGTAGAATACATCATTTAGAGCATGTAATTTTCTATAATGAGAAAAAACTGGTTTAGCATTATAATAAGTTCTGTTATTATAAAGTGAACATATATTCTCTGCTAAGCTTTAAATGGGGCTTCTCAGACAGCGCAGTGGTACGGTATCCGCCTGCCAATGCAAGAGATGCAAGAAATGCAAGTTCAATCCCTTGGTCAGAAAGAGCCCCTGGAATGGGAAATGGCAACCCACTCCAGTGTTCTTGCCTGGAAAATTCCATGGACAGAAGAGTCGTCCACAGGGCTGCAAAGAGTCAAACGCAACTGAGCACACAAGCTTTATATAATCCCATGCTATAATTTACTTCCTGTCTGGAGAGTCACTGAGAGGATTTCTTTTGAATCATGGATATTTACTTTTTTGCCTTTCATAATACTTTGTGACTGAAGGGTATTACTAACGACCAATATTATTTAGTACTTACATTCAACATCTGACACTTTTTGAACTGCTCATATTGCAGAGGAGGTGGGTAGGTAAGTAGGGAAAAACAGGGACAATTAGGCTTAAAAATAGACTTCCTAGGAACTGTGCCAGAAAACTGTGGTAAGTTTTCTGGGGGAAATCACAAAGGAAGCTTTGACAATGAAGAATTTTTTTTTTCTATAAACTTCACTACCATCTTTAAAAGTGATATTCAGTTCTGAGAAACACCACATGTTAGCTCAAAAGAGTATCAGAGATTATTAACCAAGTAATTGTCAACTGTTTCACCTGTCAGAATTCCTTTTGTTATTTTCCTCCACACAGACTTAAATTTTAAGAGATTTTATCTACCAAAATTTTCATTTATTAATTCAAACAGATATAACAAACTATTAACTGGAGTTTCAAGTAAACATAAGCTGATCACAGAAAAGGTGATATAGTTTCATCCAAGAAAAAAAAGCTAGCCTCTATAACTTTATGACAAGTAAATGTACATTTTCTTTTAGGCTCTTCCAAATATTGAGAATTACATCCAGGGCACAGTACTGACGGTAACAGGGTTTCATGGTAGTAACTGTCAAATCATACTTACAGGCTTGACACAGTAACTGCTTGGCACACAGAGAAATGTATCTACACAAACATCTCTGTATTGGGTCACCACTCTAATAGGAATGCTGGAAAAAGTCAACTCCATACTTCAGATTTTAGGCAAGTAGATTTCCAAATAAAAAACACGATGTTTGGCAAAACCAATACAATATTGTAAAGTTTAAAACTAAAATTAAAAAAAAAGAAAGTGAAAAGTGAAAAAAAAAAAAAGAAAGGAAGTTGTGGGCCAATAGTCAGTAATTCTAACAGAGAAGCCAGCTTGAGAGTATAGATTAAAAATTAAAAAGGAATTTACACAACCACAAATGTACGAAATAATATAAAGAAACATGGGCATACCATGAATTCTCTGATAAATATGGATTTGTGTCCAGAATAGAAACACACAAAGAGAGAAGGATATAATCAAAGATGAAGAGTGGAAAACCCTCTAATTATACTGTTAAGGAAGAACAGAGCCCCTAACGAGAAGAGCTGTTTTTAAGATAGCAAAAAAAAAAAAAAAAGAAGAAGGTCTGGATATTCTTAGAATAAAACATGAGAATAATAAATAATAATAATAAATAACATAAACATGAGAAGGCCAGATCCAGTGTATGGGAAGGATAAAAAATGTAATGATATTGTTCTAAGCTTCCATTTACGAATCAATCAGCTGTACTTGACCATACATATTATCTTATTTAATCCATACAATACCCTGTGAGGCAGAAATAATAAGAATAATGATACCATTATCATACAGATTAGAAAACATGCTCAGAGGATTTAAGTGGCTTGAGCAAGGTCATACAGCTGATAAGTGGCAAAGCCAGGGCTTGAACCCTGTATAACAAGTATTAACTGACTGCAGAGTTTGTCATGCTTAACACCTGGCCTCTAAGCAAGAGATAGAACAATTACTCACTCCTTATTCTGCTTTAATCTTCTCCATTAATCATATTTAAACTAAAAAGGGTAAAATAAACATTGTCAAGAAGTAACTGAAGTCCAAGTTATGAGTTTAAAAACATACCTGAAATCCAGGACCACACAATTTACATTTGAGTTCTAAAAGAACATGAAGACAGAACGTGAAACTACTAATAGAAATCTTTGTAAATCCACGCAGGAAATTAGGAGGACTACAGGACTAGAAAGTAAGAACATATGAATATCATAATAGCTTCTACAAAATCTTAATAAAAGGAAAAATGCTCACTGAGAGTCAATAAAGGGTCACAAAGGAAAGTAATTCTGAAATTATCTCATGTCCATTTTGATATAATTATCAGACTAGAAGATAAAGAAAGTAACACAGATGTAGTACCACCTGAATACTGGATAGGTCTTAAACAAGTCTCTTAAGCTAGAGAAAGCAGATGTGAAAATGGCTTTCCAGGATAAAAGGACTGCCCTGTGAAAGAGGACGTTCATTTATGTCATGAGTGAACAGAAGTACTAGGTGGAAACAACAGAGGATATTTGCACATATGTAAATTGGGGCTTTCCAGGTAGCTCAGACGGTAAAGAATCCGCCTGCAATGCAGGAGACCTGGGTTTGATTCTTAGGTCAGGAAGATCTCCTGGAGAAGGGAATGGCAATCTACTCCAGTATTCTTGCCTAGAGAATTTCACGGAAGAGGAGCCTGACAGGCTACAGTCCACGGGGTTGCAAAGAACTGGACATGACTGACTACACTTTCACTTTTAAATAGAAAATTGATGGTTAAAACTATTCAACAAAAGAACAGGCTAAGGACAAAGCAGAAAGCTTGCCACTACTGAAAGTTTTGACGTAGAAGCCACTGACTATCCACTTAGATTGCCATGAAGATTAAATCTGTTCACTATGTAAAGCTGTCTGGAACACAGAAACAGTTCAATAAACATTATCTATTATTACTATTACCTAAAAGTTTAGTAAAACTGCAAAATCATCTGGACCTGCTGATTCTTAGGGTGCTTCGATTTCTCTGGTTACTGGGCTAGTCATATTTTTGTTTACTTGAGTCAGTTTTACAGTCTGTTTTCTTCCATTTATCTAGTTTTTACGTGGTCCTACTATAAACCTGTATACTATATATTTATTATAACAAAGAACATTATTATCAGTGGCTATTTCACTTCTTGCTCTATGTGCCCTATGAGTTATTTAACTCATCTCTCTCCTCTTTTCCACTATGATGGAAAATTATACTGGTCAAAAGAATTTTCTACTCTCTTAATCTTTTCAATGAACTTGTTTGCAGCTTCACTGATCAAAGATTTTATTCTGTATTTTACTTGTATTCATTGTTGCTTTTAATTTTTTTTCTGATTACTTCTTTTATGTTTACTTATGCTTCTTCTGTCTCCTTGAGTTAAATGAATAGTAAATCCACTTTCAGTATTTCTTGTTTTCTAATAAAAGCACTCAAACATACACATACACATATATGCACACTGGGAAAAAGAAAACCCATTAGTATATGATAAACTGTGTGGTGAAGAGGCATCTGGTTCCTCCAGGGCAACTGTGATAGAGGTTGTCATGTTGTTCCTCTAGGACTGTAGGGTGGTGAAGTGTCTGACTGCAGTCAGGCCTTCTTGAGAAATTCTGAAAGCCATCATAAACCTTTACTAAAAGTCTTTCTGTTTAGACTAGCCAAGGTGACTCAGTTTTCTATGATCAAAGTCAGAACCAAACAATTAATAATGCTAAGACAGAAAAAGAAAGTAGCAAATTAGCTCATCTGCTTACCAGTTAAATGGTACATCAAAGAAAAGAACACATCTCAGTAATCTTTTTTTTTGAACACAGATGATAGTTAATAATAACTGTTTCACAGGAAAATTATAAAAACATCTAGCTGGGAATTATCCTTATCTGTAGTATATGCTGTAATTTTCCTAGGAAGACACTATTTTCTTTTAGAAAATACTGATTTTCAAACAAAAAAGAATACATTGTAGGAGGCAATGACCATTTAGAGAGATACAAGGAAATGGGAAACCGAGCACAAGTTTATAAAGGACGACTTCCCACAAGTAAATACTGACAAGAGATCTATTGAAAAATACTATCATGGTTTCCTACAATTTCGCATATACTTGGCTAAGTCAACTGACCCTCAAATGTTTTGAGTAACTGAGTCCAGAGGTTCCTTTACATTGCCGATCCTCATCAGAGGATTTGGCCCTTTCTCCATAAAGGGACATCCTGTCATTTTTGCAAACTTCACCTAGTAGTGGCTGAACAGAGAGGAAGACAGAACAACTGTATTTCAGTGGAATTTACACAGCAATACTACAACTACCTTACATAATTCCACTATAAATAAATACTGTGATAGCATAATGTTTTTATTTTGTATGAATAACTTCCATTCAAATATGCAAAAATTAGTAGAAAAGTATTTGCTATATACTAATACAAACTTCTACCTTATGTTTCTATAAAAATCTAAAGAGCAAATTTAATTATGTTGCAAATCCTCTATGTGCAAACACTAAATAAAGAACTCTGTCAGATAATGTATGTTGTCATTTAGTTGTTCAAAATATATATGCTGACAAGAGACTCTCTCCTTAACTAAAATGTAATCAGGCTGCTGAGTCCCCCTACCTACCTACCTGATGCTCAGTTGCTACGTAATGTCTGACTCTTTGCAGCACCATGGACTGTAGCCCGCCAGGCTCCTTTGTCCATGGGATTTCCCAGGCAAGAACACTGGAGTGAGTTGCCATTTCCTTCTCCAGTGGATCTTCCCAATCCAGGGATCAATCCCTTGAATCTGGCTTGGCATGTGGATTCTTTACCACTGAGCCATCAGTAGATAGCCACCCATCTACCTACTGACGATTTTTAAAAGTGACCAATGTTCATTGCAGCACTGTTTATAATAGCCAGGACATGGAAGCAACCTAGATGTCCATCAGCAGATGAATGGATAAGAAAGCTGTGGTACATATACACAATGGAGTATTACTCAGCCATTAAAAAGAATACATTTGAATCAGTTCTAATGAGGTGGATGAAACTGGAACCTATTATACAGAGTGAAGTAAGCCAGAAGGAAAAACATAAATACAGTATACTAACGCATATATATGGAATTTAGAAAGATGGTAACAATAACCCGGTGTACGAGACAGCAAGAGAGACACTGATGTATAGAACAGTCTTATGGACTCTGTGGGAGAGGGAGAGGGTGGGAAGATTTGGGAGAATGACATTGAAACATGTAAATATCAGGTAAGAAACGAGTTGCCAGTCCAGGTTCGATGCACAATACTGGATGCTTGGGGCTAGTGCACTGGGATGACCCAGAGGGATGGTATGGGGAGGGAGGAGGGAGGAGGGTTCAGGATGGGGAACACATGTATACCTGTGGCGGATTCATTTTGATATTTGGCAAAACTAATACAATTATGTAAAGTTTAAAAATAAAATAAAATTTAAAAAAAATCAACTCAAAGTAATAAAAGTGACACTCCATTTACAGTTATTACAGAATACTGGTATATTCCCTGTGTTGTACAACACACCCTTGTAGCCCATCCCTATTGTTTGATGTCAAACCCAATTATTTGACAAGGCCTCAGCTTAGCCCAGCTGTAGCAAGAATCCTACGAAGTCAGTTCAGCAAGAATATCCCACACTTGGTGTCTAAGTACCCAGATCTCAGCAAGAGTTCCCCTACCCTTGATTTCTCCTCAGGAATTTTTCATCCACTGCCACCCTGCCCAACTTGCTCCTTGGTTATAACTCCCTAGTTATAACCTAGTTATTTACTCTTCTGTTATAGTAGCATGAGTACACTGAGATAAATCAGACTACAGAGACTAACATGATCTCCAGGCTCTTTATATTTCCAAAGTGGCTTTTCAATAATTTTCTCAAACTATGTTTCCACTTTATCCAAGGCATAAAATTAAAAGAAAAGTAACACTTATCTATGCTTATTATACACTAGCTAGGTTTTATGTTTAAGAAATGTTAATCTTTATAGCAAACCTGTTATTTTTTTTCTAATAAAATTTACTAATGTACATCTTGAATTTCAGTGGTTCTAAAAATTGCAAGACAATTATTCCTTTGCAAAGAACATATCATAAGTACACTACAATGTATCAAACTATGTAGGCTCTTTTTAATGTCAAAATAGCTTTAAGCAATTTTCCCAGGATGTCTCAGAAACAAGTTAATAATTTCATTTTATGAATAATGAAAACAATATTTTGGCCTTAGCTAGCATCTAAAATAACCAGGCTGCAGCATGATTGTACTGGATATTGTGAATTATTTACCATCTAAATTGGACTGCCACATGGTCATTACAACCTATTGGTAGGAAATACTTTAAAAATCAGGCCAAAAAATCTTTTCCCAGAGGCTAGATACTAATCCATTTGACATCAGTATTTTCTTTGTTTTTTGACATCAGTATTTTAAGGTTAACTCCCTACAACAGGAGAGGGACTTACTTAAGGCAATTAAATAAATTACTTGAAGGTCATGTTTCAAAGGCTCAGAATTGATATTTGACAGCTGGTAGCAATCTATTTTATTATTTATTTCACCCAAATCTATTTTAAAATTTAATAATGATCATTATTAACATTTACTGGACTGCTTATTCTATGCCAGACACTGTCTTACGAGCATTATACAAATCAACCCATCCAATTCTCTTAACAGTCCTATGAGGTAAATACTATCTTTTTATTTCTTTTTTTTTTATTTTATTTTTAAACTTTACATAATTGTATTAGTTTTGCCAAATATCAAAATGAATCTGCCACAGGTATACATGTGTTCCCCATCCTGAACCCTCCTCCCTCCTCCCTCCCCATACCATCCCTCTGGGTCGTCCCAGTGCACTAGCCCAAAGCATCCAGTATCGTGCATCGAACCTGGACTAGCAACTATTTTAATCCTTATTTTAGAAACAAGGAAACTGAAGTATAGAGACTTGAAGCAACTTTGCACAAGCCGACACAATTAGGAAAGGGCAGTCAGGGTCCATTTTGTTAGACTGCCTCTTGAGAATGGGTTTTACACATAGAAACACAAACATTACAGAAGGGCATACAACAAAGTTCATGTCTTCCTCCTCCTGCTTCTGAGTTCAAGCTATCATTTCTCTACTTCACGACCAAATGAATGCGTGTGTGATATGTATCGGAGAAGGCAATGGCACCCCACTCCAGTACTTTTGCCTGGAAAATCTGCAGTCCATGGGGTCGCTGAGGGTTGGACTCGACTGAGCAACTTCACTTTCACTTTTCCCTTTCATGCATTGGAGAAGGAAATGGCAACCCACTCCAGTGTTCTTGCCTAGAGAATTCCAGGGACTGGGGAGCCTGGTGGGCTTCCGTCTATGGGGTCACACAGAGCCGGACACGACTGAAGTGACTTAGCAGTGATATGTATATGCTTGCATATTGTTTAAAAACATCAATAGATGACTATTACTGATAAATAGACTGTCTTTTTTTTTTTTTACTACATAAACAATATTACATATACACACACATAATTTTTAAATTTGTTCAAATTTATAAAATAAACTCTTAGCAATAAAACTGTTGGGTCAAAGATGATGAGCATTACAATTCTGACACCTATTTCAAACTGTCCTACAAAAACAGTGTGCCAATTTACAGCTCTACTAACAGTATGAATACTCAAAATTTAACTTCTACTAAACTCAGAGTGTAAATTCATTAAGTGTTGATGAATAAACTACTGGCACTCCCAATTTCTACATGTTAAGAAGCACCCTGAGGGACTTTATGATATTATGAACAAAAACATCTTGGAAAGATCACTGAATAAGAAGCTAGAGAACAGTGGCAATTCTGTTACCACAGAATTAACTAGGGCCGATGGTGTGTTTCTGCACTCTCTTCCGTGCCTCCCCCCAAAGCGAAGCAATATCCAACTAAGCCAAATGAACCTTGAGGCATGACCAACCTCCAGGTCTTCTAGTTTCCCTTTATTGCTTAAACCATGGCTATGTCTTATTACTTTTTTTTTTTTTAAACAAAAAGTCTTAACTGATATACCAGATGCCTTGGGTAAATTCTATAAACCTCAATTTTTTTCATTGGTAAAATGAACCTCATTTGGAATTTAAAGGCTTAGGTGTTAATTCTGGCTTTGATCTCTTCTTAGTTGTATTATTTCGAGCGAGACATTTTACCTTTCTAAGGCTTCATTTATTCATGTGTAAAATGGAGATACATGTGAAGAATATGTGTTTATATGGTATGTCACACAACAGGCACTAAAATGAGAATTGTTATCATTGTTACTATTACTCATTAAAAAGTATAATTTTTAAAACATGACAGATTTTAAAGTTCCAAATTGGTATCTAATGTTCAATAGAGTTTTTAAAAACTTCTCTCCAAATTTAAACAGTTTTGTCAACAATAACTGCTCACACATTCTCAGCATTTAGATCAAAGACAAAAGGAGAAGGGGCAGCAGAGGATGAGATGGTTAGATAGTATCACTGACTCAATGGACACGAGTTTGAGCAAACTGGGAAATAGCGAAGGACAGAGAAGCCTGGTGTGCTGCAGTCCCTGAGGTCATAGCGAGTCTGACACGAGTTAGCAACAACAACAAATACATGTATTTATGCATGTATTAAGCAACTGGTAACCATCAAGGGACAGGTTTGACTATCCATGAGGTAGGAGGGATCATTAACCCCACTCTGCAGATGGAGAAACAGAAGCAGGGAGTAGTTAAGTGATTTTCTCAGAGCTGTGATACAGACACAAGTAGCATGACCACAGAACCCATTCCTCTCTTAACCACTTTTACTGTAACCTGTTTTTGTACTGGATAGAGCTATATATACTTTAAACATATATATATATACACACACACACTAACTATACACAAACACACACACAGTCTTCAACCTCCAAATTACATATCTTTATTCTTGAGCAGGCCTTTCCCCATTCTCACTCCCGTGAGACTAAAGATAAGTCAAAATATTTGGAAATAGATCTTCATATACAACTGTGTGAAGGACTAAGACAAACATGTTGAAAGTACAAAGGTTATAAAAAAACAGTAATAGGGAAATGTTACTCTGTTATGTTTTATTTGATAAAACAAACAGAAAGATTGTCTTTCAATATTCTCTTAACTTGTTAGAAGGTAAAGACTTGTTAAAGGTCTGGAAAACACACCCATGGTTAATGAATGTGGGATTCTCTAGACCAGGGGTCCCCAACCTCCGAGATCTATGGCCCAATGATCTGAGGTAGAGCTGATGTAATAATAATAGAAATAAAGTGCACAATCAATATAATGCACTTGAATCATCCCGAAACCAACTCCCTCAACCTGGTCTCTGGGAAAATGGTCTTCCATGAAACCAGTGCCAAAGAGGTTGTGGACCGCTGCTCTAGACCCTCACAGGCCACTCATACCACATGTGCCATCAAGTTCTGATAAACAGGTAAATCAGATCATATTTCCCATTCCAGCTCTGCTAAAAATCCTACAGAGTAGGCTCCCTACCGTGATCATAAAAAACTCTGGCTTCTGCCCATGTCTTCAACTATTTGATACACCCCTCCCCTCTGACTTATTCTGCTGAGGTCACACTGCCTTCTCTCTAATTCTTCAACTCACCAGCACTGATTTCTGCTTTAGGACTTTTGTTCTGGTTGTTCCCTCTGCCTGGAAGGCTCTGACCCCAGACCTTCCCATGACTGGCTTCTTTTTGTTATTCAGCATGTGTGGATGCTAAGTACCTTCTGTCATGTCTGACTCTTTGAGACCATGTGGACTGTAGCCAGGCTCCTCTGTCATGGGATTCTCCAGGCAAGAATACTGGAGTGGGTTGCCATGCCCTCCTCCAGAGGATCTTCCAGACCCAGATATTGAACATGGGGCTCCTACACTGCAGGCACATTCTTTATCACTGAGCCTCAGTTCAAACATCTTCTCTGATTCTCCCCAATCACTCCATAGAGAGAAACCTACCTCTACCCCAGTCTTTCTCGCTCCCTTTTCCTACTTTATTACGCTTACAGTACTTGCTATCTAAAATTATTGATTTATTGGTTATATGTTTATTATAGCTCCCTCACAACTGGAATATAAACATCTTCGAAGGCAGGGGCTTCAACTGTATTTTCCTGCACTCGGTTTACTGTATCTAGAGCAGTGCCTGATACAGTAGGTCCTAAACAAATATTTGTTTAATGATAAGTAAGGAGCACAGAAAAACGAGTAAATCCCTTGATGGTAGCAGAGACAGGGGACTAAATATTAGATAAAGTCAGAAAGAAAACAGAAAAAGGTAACTATTCTAGCCCTACTAATTCAGTTTGGTTATAATATGAATATAAAGCAAGATAAGGTAGCTGCAAGTTTAAATGAATGGAAACGGATAAATTAGTAAGTCTAGCCCTAATGGCCATATTCAATTAATGTATTTTGCTAAGAACAATTCTCTGAAAAAAAAAAAAAAGAACAATTATCTGGAGGACATTCCCTTATGGTCAGCTAATCTTTTTCCATTCAATGTTCTTTTTACTTATTTATACCAAAATATAATTAGGAAAGGAAAGATAACTGATGAGTAATCTACTAAATAATCTTTTTAATTTAAATTCCGAAGTAATTTCATTCTGGGTTAAACCAGAAGATTTTTATCACCTAATTCACTTGGCAGAAAATTTGCCACAGAAAAGTTTTCACGGCATCCTCTTTCAGGAGATAGACTTCTTTTGTTCGGATATTTTAAAATGCATCTTCAAACTTTAAACTCTTAGGGCTTTGAAAATCTCTTCAGTGAATAAAACAAAATTATCTGAGAGGATACTTACCTTTCAAGCACCAAAATATTAAACCTGAATAGTTCACACATGTAATTAACCAAGGATACTTACTGCTGCTTCCCTCTACCACCTCTCTGTTTTCAGGCATGTTGTTGGCTTTGTTGTTATATGTACTTATCTTTTGGGTTACCTAAAGGTTGTCTATTTAAGCTGAAGTTCAAACTGGAGTAGTCAAATGGGACAGGAAAGTGGTATCTCTAAAATCTTGGGCAATACAGCTAAGTTCTATAAGGAAACAATTGTTCTTGCTATTTCTTCCCATCTGTGTGGTAAAATCAAGCATATCACTTGGCAGCCATCAGATTTGGTTATTTGCATTTTCAGTAATCAATAATACCTTAAACTATAAGAAAAAGGGGAAATTTCTAAGCATTGAAATTTTTATTCAAGACCAATTACATATAATTTTCCTATTTTTAGATAACAGAAGGAATAAGTATTTTAGTAAAATGCTATTAAGCTATTTTATTGATTTTTACCTAATCCAAGAATCAAAACAGACTTTGAGTCAGTCATTTGAAGATGCCTAAAACAAAAATAAATAATATAAGAGCATAACTTATGCTCTGCAGGTCTACAGAATAAATACTATCATTTTAATGAAAATTATAAACACTGTAATACAAGTTTTATTCAAAATAGATGGAAGAGTCTGAAAATCTCATTTCCCCCCCATCATTTTATTTTCTTTTGAACTGTTGTTTGATAATCAACTCTATTGTCTAACTCAATGCCAGACACATAGGAGGAAGTCAATACATCCTTTGGGAATGACTTCATTTCTTGCCTCCATACACTCATAATCCATTCAATGCCAGTCAACTTACTGATACTGGATATAAACTAATAACATTAAAAGAAATCTAACAAAATGACCCAGGAATACATACTTTTGCACTTAAGTATCATTTAACATATTAAATCTTCTTTCCTGAAAAATCTTTAAGAGATAAAAGTTCACTTAATAAAGACACAGTTTGATACCTAACAACTTGATCTGACTGTACCATACATACTGCGAGATCATGTTAAAGTCAATCCACAACCTATACTATAGTGAATATTTTAAGAAGTTGGAGAGGTAAACATGGAGAGTACCATGGAGAGGTTAACATCTAAATCAGCAGTTAAAAATAGGTATGAAAAATACAAATCAAGATTTCAAACAAAAAATAAGTACCCTTACTGAACTATGAAACTTTCATTATTCTAAAATTACAATATTTCCATCTGGTAATCTGACATGAACAAGCTGATAAATGCAATCAGAACAACAGTATATTCTCGCAAAACCAGAAATTTCCTGAAAGCCTGGAAAAATATGTCCACAACAGATGGATCATTTAGAAAATAAATACATCAATCTGTCAAAAGGACCACTAGTCTAATTTCCTAAATGAAAATCAGTGGGAGCTCTACTTTCCAAGAGTCTGTGACATTAGAAAGGCCAAAGAGGAAAAACCCAGAGATGCACATAAACAGATTTGCTATGAGCTAGAGTGCATACTGTCAGGTTTCCTGTCAAACATACTCAATGTAGGTAAAGTCCTTACCAGTTAACTTCTTCACAGGTTGGAGCCGAACACTGATAGACTGATGTGTGAGTAAGGGGGAGGATGGAAGAGAGCGAGACATGCCCTCCATAATCCGAATGTGCTGCATACCTTCACTCACGGGAAGTGGTGGGACGGCGTAGTCTGGCTCAAAAGCACAGTCGCTTTCTGTGGAGATGCCACCTGTGAAACAGGAGAAGACAGGACAAAAGAGCTGGTGAGAAGAGGTTCATCTCCTAAAATTTTTCTCTATTAAAACTGACCTTTCTGGATGACTCAGCATGGTGTATACTGATACTGATTCTTCACTCTGAAAAGACAAAAAAGGTATTCGCAACACATTCGTTCATTTCTCCATTACTGGGTACTTACTTTGAGGTCTAGCACTAAGAAACTGAACAAGAATAAGATAGGATTCCTCCTTGTAAGGGTTCACTGTTTCGTGAGCAACGCAGTCATATAAACAATAATTACAGGGGACTTCCCTGGCAGTCGAGTGGTTGGGACTTCACCTCCAATGCAGGGGTGGGGTGCAGGTTCAATCCCTGGTTAAGGAGCTGGGGTCTCACATGCCTCGTGGCCAAAAAAACAGAACATAAAACAGAAGCAATATTATGACAAATTCAACGGGGACTTTGAAAATGGTCCACATCAAAAAAAAATCTTTAAAAAATAATAATTGTAGTACAACACAACAAGTGTTATAATTAGAACATCAATCTTCAATTGTCCTTGATAAGACCAGCATGAAAGAAGATATTCACCTGCTTGACAATGTAATCTGTGTAATTCCTGGTAGGATCATTGTAACTATTTCTTATTCTCTTTCTCCAAGAATGTACATGAAAATAGAAGTGGGTAAGACTAACATTATATGGTGATTTTTGAATCTGCTCAAACATTTAAAAAAAGAGTAAATGATATGTTGTTTACTTCCACGGATATGCTGTTGGCTTCTACTTCTGGTAATGGCAGATTACATGCTTCAGACCAATTTGCCCTAAGAAAACTACAACTGTATATGTTTTTAAAATCTTCCTAAAGG
The DNA here is from genome assembly GCF_029378745.1 of Bos indicus. Taxonomy (NCBI): domain Eukaryota; kingdom Metazoa; phylum Chordata; class Mammalia; order Artiodactyla; family Bovidae; genus Bos; species Bos indicus. Next base: position 48,773,266 of record NC_091778.1, on the reverse strand, counting down.
CACTGGAGAGTTAACAGCATGATGAAGAATTACAAGACGACTGAGACCTGTATGTGGGGTCACTTTTCATTTTGTGGCATCTGAAAGGCTAAGAAGTCATTGACAGTTTTACAGAGCTGGGAGGACAAGCTGGGAGAACCAAGTTTCTAAGAGGGACTTTGTTTGGAACCCCAAAGGGCTACACTCTAGGAGTGAGTATAAACCAAAACTAGACTGGCCTTGACAGGACTGAAGTTCAGCTCCAAATGTGTACCACAAAATTTAATCAAGGCAATCTCAGATTGCCTGCGCCTGCCAGAAACAAACATAAATCTTCTCAGAGGAAGATAACATCATCATTGGTCTCAGATTATTTCCACCATTTTCATATATAATATCTGACCCTTAACTAACAATAACAAAGAAACATAACATGAAAAAAGCAAGTCAGAAAGACTATCCAAAATAAACAGTCTCAGAGGGAACACAGAACAATAAGGAACAGAATTTAAAGTAGTATGCTTAACGCCAAACAGATTAAAATACTTAGGAATGTATTTAACCAAGGTGAAAGATCTGTACATTGAGAACTATAAGCTACTGATGAAGAAACTGAAGACATAAATAAATGGAAAGATTTCCTGTGTTAATAGACTGTAATAATCATTAAAATGTTCTTATTACCCAAACTAATCTACAGATCCAATGTAATCTCTATAAAAATTCCAATGACTTTTTTTCACAGAAATAGAAAAGAAAAACAATCCTAAAATTCCTTCACAATCTTTCACAAAAGCTCTAAACAGCTAATGTAATCAAGTAATCTTGAGCCAGAAGAACAAAGCTGACACTTCCTCATTTCAAATTATATTACAAAGCAGTAGTAAAACAGTTTGGTACTAGCATAAAAACAGACACATAGATCAGTGCAAGAGAACAGAGAATCTAGAAATAAATCCATGCATATGTGGTCAACTAATCTTTGATAGGGAACCAAGAATACACAATGGGGAAAGGACCGTCTCTTCAATAAACAGTATTGGAAAAAGTGCATAATCATATGTAAAAAGTGAAACTGGATCCTTGTCTGACCCCACATACAAAAATCAACGGAAAATGGGTTAAAGACAAACGTAAGCCCTGAAATTATAAAGTTCTTAGAAGAAAACCTTGGAGGAAAAATCCATGAAATTCATCTTGAAAATGATTTTGTTTTGGATTTGACATCAAAAGTACAACCAATAAAAACAAGTGAAACTATATCAAACTAAAAAGTTTCTACACAGCAAAGGAAAGCATCAACAAAATGAAAAAGCAACCTACAGAATGGGAGAAAATATTTGCAAACCATATATCTGATAAGGGGTTAATACTAAAAATATGTAAGGTACCCATACTCAATAACAAAAACAAAACCTAACTAAAAATGGGCAAAGGATGTGAATAAATATTTTCCAAAGAATAAATACAAATAGCCAACAGGCACATGAAAAAGCAATCAACATCAACAATCATCAATCACAAAAATCAAAATCACAATGAGATACCACCTCATACCTGTTAGGACAGTTATTATCAAAATGTCAAAAGATAACAAGTATTGGCAATGATGTAGAGAAAAAGGAACCCCTATACATTGTTGGTGGGAATATAAATTGGTACAACCATTATGAAAAACAGTAATGGAGAGTCCTCAAAAATTAAAAATAGACCTATCATATGATCCAACTAACCTACTTCTGAGTATACACCAAAAGGAAAATAATCACTATCTCCAAGAGATCTCTGCACTCCCATGTTCATTGCAGCATTATTCAAAGGAGCCACAATATAGAAACAACTTCAGTGTCTGCCGATGGATGGATGAAGAAAATGCGATTTTACACACACACACACACACACACACACACTCTCTCTCTCTCTCTCTCTCTCTCTCCCCCCAAGGAATACTATTCAGCGTTAAAAAAAAAGGACTCCTTTCACTTGTAACAACAGAGAACCTGGGGGACATTATGCTAATAACCAGACACAGAAAGAAATATCTCCACATAATCTCACTTATATGTGGAATCTAAAAAAATAAGGTCAAAATCATAGTAGCAGAAAGGAGAATGGTGGTTACCAGGGGCTAGGGGGTAGAGGCAAAAGGGAGATGTTGGTCAAAGGGTAAAAACTTTCAGTTATTAGATGAGTAAGTTCTGGAGACCTAATGTACACCATGACTACAGCAAATAATAATATATTGTATACTTAAAATATGCTAAGAGAGTAGCTCTCAAATATTCTCACACATACACACAAAAAGGGTCAACATGTGAGGTGATGGATATCTTAATCAGCTTGACTGTGGCAATCATTTCACAATGTACGTATTCATTAAACATCATGTTGCGCACCTTAAATATATACAATTTTTATTTGTCTATCATATCTCAATAAAACTGAGGGGAAATTTTTTTAAAAAACAAGCACACAGTATTACATGCAATATCACTTCACACTCAGTGTGATGCTGTTAAAACAACAACAGGGAAGTGTTGGTAAGGATGTGGAAAAACTAGAACCTTCATACACTGCTGGTGGGAATATGAGACATTATAGCTGCTGTCTAAAACATTTTTGCAGTTCCTCAAAAAGTTAGTCACAGAATTACCATCTAATCCAGTCCAACCCCCTTCTAAGTGTATACACAAAGGCAATGAAACAGGTTTTCAAGGAAAAACCAGGGCATTCACAGCAGCATTATTCAAAATAGCCCAAAACTGAAATAACTCAAACATCATTAGCTGGTGAATCAATAAAGAAAATGTGACATATTATGACGAAATATTATTCAGCAATAAAAATAATGAAGGCTTGATTCATGCTACAACACAGATAAAACTTTGAAAACAGTATACTAAGTGAAAGAAGCCAGACTAAAAAATGCTATGTGTTGTATGATTCCATTTATATGAAATATTCAGAAAAAGCAAATCCAGACAGAAAGGAGATTAGGTTTCCAAGAACGACTACAGGAATGGGGACTGAATGCTTAACAGGTACAGGTTTCCTTCTGGGGTGATGGATTATATAGCAGTGATGTTTGCAAAACACTGTAAATGCACTAAAGTCCACTGAATTGTACACAATAAAATGGTTACAATTGTCTCAATTAAAAATATTACATGTCTTCTGTATTTACTCAAACCAAAAGTCTAGTAATCATTCATTTCTTTCCATCACATCCCTTTGCAACAAATGCAATAGCTATTCTGCAGATTATCAGTCTCAAATAGAATTCAAATCTGTCATGTTCTCTTCACTTCTTCTATTATTACCATAGTCCAGATCCCTCTTATCTTTCCCCAAAACTTCTGTTGGTAGAAATCTAGGACTTATTCCTTATCTTTGGATTTCAGAACTTTTACCGGAATAGGTCTTAACTTTTTATTTCTCATTAGTCACTAGGTCCTTCCTTTAGCTATGTTGACTAATTCTTCTCTTCCAATGGTTCTTTTCTCTTTCTCTCTGGAGCTGTGATCAGATGAATACTATATCTCCTAGACCTATTTGTCAAGTCTCTTTCTTAACAGATTTCTAATCTGGGGGCTTTCAGTCTCATGTCTAGACTGATTTATAAGGAATTATAGTATTTTACTATAATTTATATGGAATTATAGTATTTTACTGTAATTTATATGGAATTATAGTATTTTACACTTCCCAGGTGGCACAATGGTAAAGAATCTGCCTGCCAATGCAGGAGATGCAGGTTCGATCCCTGGGTCAGAAAGATCCCCTGGAGTAGGAAATGGCAGCCCACTCCAGTATTCTTGCCTGGAAAATTCCATGGACGAGGGAGCCTGGCGGGCTACAGTCCATGGGGCCACAAAGAGACACGACTGAGCACGGGCACTTGCACGTAGTATTTTACATGTTTACAAACAAAGAGGTATATCATCAGGGTAATAGTTCCCTAGTTAAAGAAAAATCGCAATTAGGTTTTTTAAAAATATATATGTATCTAGAAGAATGCACTGGATTTAGTGAAATACTTCTTTTCACTTGAAATTTTCCAATGTTAAATCTTGGCTGATAATTTTAGACTCTAATAATACTCCTTAAGGAATAATACTGCAATTAGTCCAGTATGGATGTCCTAGTTTACTTTTCTGCTTAAAAATATTTTTCCTCTATCTTCTCTGCCCTATAAATTGTGCTTGAACTCATTGTAGCTATAGAGAAAAAACTATAAAAATATGTTTCAGCGAATACGTGGGGCATGCTCTTCCCATGGAAGATCACAGGGCTGCATGAGACCAAGTTAAATCAGAAGAGTGTATTTAAGACCTCTGTTCACTAACACTTTACTGGCCCAAGTAAGTCCAAGTTAAGACATCAATGGAGCATGGAAATACACTTGGCCCATTTCAGTGGGAACCACGAAAAAGCTACACAGTAAAAGGAATGGATGAACAATTTTATAACCAGTAAGGAAGTAAAAAAATTGAAATCCAATTTACCAAGCATGTAAGACGGTACCTGGGGCTTCCCAGGTGCTGTAGTGGTAAAGAACCCACCTGCCAATGCAGGAGATGGAAGAGACATGGGTTCCCTGGGTTGGGAAGATCCCCTGGAAAAGGGCATGGCAACCCACTCCATTATTCTTTCCTGGAGATTCCCATGGACAGAAGAGCCTCGCGGGCTATAGTCCATAGGATCACAAACAGTGAGACATGACTGAAGCGACCTGGTATGCATGCAAGAGAGTATCTACTGGCACCCCAAACTATTCAACCTTCATTTTCTATCTTTCTTTTTCCTACCACTCACTTTGTCCTGCTTCAGAGTAAAAATTACTAAAATAATGTGATAGAGATATGGGCAGAGAAAATAAACTGCTAATATCACCGAAAAAAATTCAATTATGCTAGGTACCTGGTAATTAAGCATTCAAAAGTTGCACTGAGAAAGCACAAGGATACCAAGTATATGGACACTAAAGTAATGTTAGGAGCAATTATGATTCAATAAAAATTTCAGTCTTCACTAAGTCTTATATTCAGTGCAGATGATTAGGAAATATTAAATTTCAAGTTATTAAAGAAATTCTTTAGCCAAAGGCCATACCTGTTCTACAGAACTGCCTTAAGTTTTCAAGTTGCATAAATGACCACAAATAAAACTTATAAATCAAAAGCCTTTAGCATGATAACTCATTAATGAATTATCATGCTAAAGGCTTTTGATATAATTTGTGAATTTTCCAGTTTATATGTTATTAAAAGCTTATTCTTAAAAAGTACTCAGAGAAACAAAACACAGCACAGTGATAAACTTAAAACCAATGGGCTTTTACATATTTCATAAACAAAGGAATTTTGCCTAAAATTATTCCAAACATCCTTTTAACTTATATCACTCCATTACTCAGTAATAGTCTCATAACAAGTCCATATATCAAGCAGGAAACAGGCCAAGAGAAGAGTAATAACTAGTACAGGGTCATGTATCAGATAGCATGACTGCCTAGGTAAAAAATTTTGAGAAATCTACAAAAAAAAAAAAGCCACTAGGGAAAAAAAAAAAAAAAAAGGTGAGTTAGGCAAACTCAAAGGTTACAGAGTCCATATACAAGAAGCAGGTGTCTTTCTATATTCCAGCAATGAATATGTGGAAAATAAAAAAAATTAAACCAGTAACATTAAAACAGCACCATTAAAAACATGAAATTAGGAATAAATCTAACAAAATATGTACAATATTTGTATGCTAAAAACTACGAAACACTGATGAAAGAAACTGATGACGTAAATGAAGAGATATACTATGTTCCTGGATCAGAAGATTTTTTGATGCTAAGTGTCAAACTAATCTATAGATTTAAAGTAATCCTAATGAAAATCCAGTGGGCAATTATTTTTGTAGAAATCAAAAAGCTGATTTTAAATTTTTACGTAAAAATAAAGGGACTAGGATAGACTAATTCTGAACAATAAAATCAATGTTTGGACTCTCGCAGTACCTAACTTCAAGACTAATGTAAAGTTACTGCAATCTAGAGAGCAGGTGGTATTGGCAAAAGAATGGACACAAAATCAATGGAACACAATAACTCAGAGGCACTGGCAAAGTTCACAGTCCAGGGGCATAAGCTCGCCAAAATCACAGGACAAAAGATGCTGCCCCCCTACTCCCACATTAAAATTACATTATTATTTACTGCAGTTAATTTTATCCAGTATACTATGTTCACCTTTCAGCAGAAACTTACAAGGCACACTTAAATAAAAACAAATAAACAAACACAACAACCCAGCACAAGGAGACAGTGCATGCACCAGACCAGCCTCAGATACGGCAAGGATGGTGAAGTCATGAAACTGTGGATTTAAAAACGAAACACTTAGGTATAATTCTAACAAAATATACAGAAGATCTAGGAGGAAGACTACAAAACCTCTTGATGAAAGAAGTCGCAGAAGATCTAAACAAACGGCGAGAAACTCCATGCTCATGAATGCACAGGACGAAACTATAAAAATGTCAATTCTCCTCAAACTAATAGACTTACTACTGCTGCTAAGTCGCTTCAGTCGTATTCGACTCTGTGCGACCCCATAGACGGCAGCCCACCAGGCTCCCCGGTCCCTGGGATTCTCCAGGCAAGAACACTGGAGTGGGTTGCCATTTTCTTCTCCAATGCAGGAAAGGGAAAAGTGAAAGGAAGTCGCTCAGTCGTGTCCGACTCTTAGCTACCCCATGGACTGCAGGCTTCCAGGCTCCTCCGTCCATGGGATTTTCCAGGCAAGAGTACTGGAGTGGGGTGCCATTGCCTTCTCCAAGACTTACTACAAACCCAATTAAATCTCAGTAATTTATTTTGTTGACCTTGACTCTATCATTGACGTGGAGAGGCAAAAGACCCAGAATAGCCAACCTGATATTTGAAGGAGAAGAACAAAGATGGAGGACCAATACCACTGAACTTCCAAGACGCCCTACAAAGCTACGGTAATGAAGACAGCGTAGGACTGACGAAAGAAGAGACAAGGAAATCAATGCAACACAACAGAAAGCCCAGACAGACCCACGTAAATACCACCAAAGGAGCAAAGGCAACACAACGGAGAAAAGAGAAGTCTTTTCAACAAATGATCTTTAGACAACTGGACATCCATAATCCAAATAATAAATTTAGACACAGACCTTACATCCTTCACAAAAAATTAACTGAAAATGGATCACAGAGTTAAATGTAATGGGCAAAAGTGTAAAACTCCAGGAATATCACATGGAAAAATCTAGATAACCTTGAGTATGGTGATGAGATTTCAGAAACAGTCCCAAAGGCATGATCCTGAAAGAAATAATGGATGATCTAGACTTTATTAAAATTTAAAATGTCTGCTCTGTGAAAGACACTGCTAAGAAAATGAGAACCCAAGCTTCATATTTAAAAATTTAAAAATATCCAAAGTATACAAACTCAATGACAAGAAAAAAAAATTAAAACATGGGCAAAAGACCTGAACAGACACCTCACTATAGAAGCAAATCAGCAATATGAAGAAGATATTCAACACCATATGTCATTAGAGAATTATAAATTAAAACAACACAAGACACCACTGCACACTTATTAGAACGGCCAAAATCCAAAGCACTGACAACACCAAATGCTGGTGAGGATGTGAAGCAACAGGATCTCTCATTCACTGCTGGTGGGAACGAAAAAACGGTACAGCTACTTTGGAAGACAACTTGGCAGTTTCTTACAAAACTAAACATACTCTCACCTTTCAATCCAGCAGCCATGCTCCTTGTTACCCACTGAACTGAAAACTCATTTCAGTGAACTGAAATCGACACAAAAACCTGCACATGGATATTAATGGCAGCTTTATTAACAACTGTCAAAATGTGGAAGCCACCAAGATGCCCTTTCAGTAGGTAAATGGATAGACACACTAGGACATCCAAACAACTGATATTATTCAGCATTAAAAAAAAAAAAAATGAGCTAACAAGTCATGCGATGTCATGGAGGAACCTTAAATGTATATTACCAAGTGAAAGAAGCCAATCGGAAAAGGGTACATACTGTATGATTCCAACTGTATGACATTCTGAAACAGGCAAAACTATGAAACAGTAAAAAGATCAGTGGTTCCCAGGGACTGTGGAGAGGGAAAGATATTAGAATACACTCTTAGATAAACATGTTTAGGTTATACATCACTTTAATGTGCATTTCTTGCTTTATTATTATTATTTTTTTGCTAATGACTGATTACTTGCTGTTTATATTTATTTTAGACTATAGAAATTATGTTAGTATAGAGGATTTTTAGGGAAGTCTTTCTATATGATACTATAATAGTGGATATATATCATTATATATTTGTCAAACTCCATAGAATGTACAGTATCAAGAGTGAACCATAATGTAAACTATGAACTTTGGGTGATAATGATGTGCCAATGCAGGTTCACCTATTGTAACAAATGTACCACTCTGGTAGGGGAGGCTATGGGTGTGTGGGTGCAAGAGGCAAACAGAAACTCTGTATTTTCCACTCAATTCTGCTGTGAAAGTGAAACTACTCTAAAATATAAAACTAGTAAAAATAAATACACAAACAAAAACCAAACAAAAAGAATACATCAAGTGAAAGTCACTCAGTCATGGCCGACTGTGTGACCCCATGGACTATACAGTCCGTGGAATTCTCCAGGCCAGAATACTGGAGTGGGTAGCCTTTCCCTTCTCCAGGGGGTCTTCCCAACCTAGGATCGAACTCAGGTCTCCCGCATTGCAGGCGGATTCTTTACCAGCTGAGTGACCAGGGAAGCCCAAGAATACAGGAGTGGGTAGCCTATCCCTTCTCCAAGGGATCTTCCCCACCAAGGAATTAAACCAGGGTCTCCTGCATTGCAGGCAGATTCTTTACCAACTGAGCTATCAGGGAAGCTATCTGAAGGCTATGAAAATAAACAGTTGCAGGTAGATTCAGAAAGGAGCACAGAATATGAAGTCCCACTGAAGTTGTGTGAGTTTACCATGTTTTTTCTCAGGAATTGCCTGGCCTGGACTCAAAGATAGCCCCAAATTCAGAAGTGTTCATGAGATTAAGGAAAGACTCTAAGAAAATCCCTCCCTTTCTCATGAGGAAAATGAAAGGGGGCAACATGTTGGTGTGAGAGACTGGGGGAAATCCCTCTTTCCTCCCTTCTCTTCTCTTCTGGTATCCAAACAATTCTACAGCAGTAGCAGCAAAGAGATGTTCATGGTGACTGGGCAAGTACCTAGAACTCTGGGAGAAGTGAGCTCTTTTTCATGACCCCAAGAATTATAATCCCAAGAATGTGAGGCAAATTCTCATTGTTTTTTGAATCTCTCTGCTTATCACTTGACCTGGATACAGATACAGTCTCAGGAACTGAACAATGGAATGGAATTAGCCAGAGGGCTAAAGGAGAGTCTGAGGACTGGAAAATGTTGGTAACACTGGGGTATGGAGGCATAACAAGCAAACAATCCCATCAAGTTGTATATGAACTTCTGGGCTCACTTCTGAGTTCCGTGTGCATGGTGTGATTCTAAACAGCCTTACCACAGGCTTTGAGAACAGAACAATAAGATGTACTTACTACCACTCTGGTCCCAGAATGGACATTGAATCACATGAAATACTCAGAAAACTGAACAGACATTGGAACCACAGGCCCAGAATGCAGGTAGGAATGTGTGCCTGAATATAATCCGGTCAACTAGCCACTGACACACACACACACACACACACACACAGGCAAAACATTCTCCTTAGAACTTAAATAAAACCTAGGGTCACATATCATAATACTCAAAACATCCAGGATATAATCTAAAATCATATGGCATACAAAGAAACACAAACGTCTCAACATGAGAAAGAAAAGTCAATAGACAGATGTTATTCCCAAGATTACACATACTCGAATTAAATACCAAAGACCTTAAAGCAACTATTACAACAATGCTTCAAAATGTAAAGGCAAACATTCTTGAATGAACAGAAAGACAGAAAGTCTCAAAATCTGATGTGTATTTCATGCATACAACACATCTCCTTTTAGACCAGACACATTTCAAATATTCAACAGCTATATGTGGCCAATGACTACTGTACTGAAGTTCAGTTAGTTTCCAGAGTATAACATAAAAAGTATGATCCAATCACTAAACACTGGAAGGAGCAAAGCATGATGACTTTTATTACATCCCCATTCAACTCATCCACACGGCCTGTGCAGAAGATAGACACATCTTGGAGAATGACAGTGAATTTTTGTAACTTATTCAGGTCGTGAATACCACTGCTGCTGCTGCTTTAGGTATGATTTTATTCCTAAAGAAAGTCAACATACTCCTGGCACAAGGTTTGCAGTTATAGACCTGAGAATGAGATCATCATAAACAGTAAGCATTCAGCTATAAGGCCAGCTATACATTTTCACTGTGCTTACCTACTAATTCTCCTGCTCTTAGTAATAATCTAATCCACAGGAACCTTAACTGCCTTTCTATTCTATTAGGGTACCATGCTGGTCTACTACTTTGATAATTTCATGCTGATAAGACTTGGTGAACAAGAGGCAGCAACTGATCTAAACACTGTGATAAAACACATGCGTGCACGCCAGAGGGCGGGAAATAAACTCCACAGAAATGCACAGGTCTTCCACACTGGTAAACTTTCCGTGAGCCCTACGGTTTTGGGCAATTCAAGACATCCCTTCCAAGGTGAAGAAGGTGCTGCACCTACTCTGTTTTAATACTGAGAAAGAGGTACAATGCCCAAGAAACCTCTTTGGAATTTTGAAGCAATCTGTACCTCCTTTGGGTAGGCAACTATGAACCATTTACCAAGATTGTTTGATGTGAGGAGGCTCACAACAGTTGAGGGCTCTGCAACACTTATGGGCTGCTGTAACAGCTGCTTTGCCACTTGGGTTATATAACCCAAGTGCCTGATGTATCAGTGCTAGTTAGGGATTCTTCAAGGTTACTGCACAACTTTAGGTGAACTCTGGGCAGATCTCTAGAATTTTATGAAAAAGCTACGCCATCCTGTGCAAATAACTATTACCGTTTTGTGAAAAACAGCTTTTGGCTTACCACAGGGCCATAGAATAAATGCTTGCTCAGAAGTGAGAAATACATTTAAGGGACTAGATTTGATATACAAAGTACCTGATGAACTATGGATGGAGGTTTGTGACATTGTACAGGAGGCAGGGATCAAGACCATCCCCAAGAAAAAGAAATGCAAAAAGGCAAAATGCCTGTCTGAGGAGGCCTTACAAATAGCTGTGAAAAGAAGAGAAGCGAAAAGCAAAGGAGAAAAGAAAAGATATACCCATTTGAATGCAGAGTTCCAAAGAATAGCAAGCAGAGATAAAAAAGCTTTCTTCAGTGATCAGTGCAAAGAAATAGAGGAAAACAATAGAATGGGAAGGACTAGAGATCTCCAAGAAAATCAGAGATACCAAGGGAACATTTCATGCAAAGATGGGCTCAATAAATGACACAAATGGTACAGACCTAACAGAAGCAGAAGATATTAAGAAGAGGTGGCAAGAATACACAGAACTGTACAAAAAAGATCTTCATGACCCAGATAATCACAATGGTGTGATCACTCATCTAGAGCCAGACATCCTGGAATGTGAAGTCAAGTGGGCCCTAGGAAGCATCACTATGAACAAAGCTAGTAGAGGTGATGGAATTCTAGTTGACCTATTTCAAATCCTAAAAGATGATGCTGTGAAAGTGCTGTACTCAATATGTCAGCAAATTTGGAAAACTCAGCAGTGGCCACAGGACTGCAAAAGATCAGCTTTCATTCCAATCCCAAGGAAAGGCAATGCCAAAGAATGCTCAAACTACCACACAACTGCAGTCACCTCACACACTAGTATGGAGAAGGCAATGGCAACCCATTCCAGTACTGTTGCCTGGAAAATTCCATGGACGGAGAAGCCTGGTAGGCTGCAGTCCATGGGGTCGTGAAGAGTCAGACACAACTGAGTGATTTCACTTTCACTTTTCACTTTCATGCATTGAAGGAAATGGCAACCCACTCCAGTGTTCTTGCCTGGAGAATCCCAGGGACAGCTGAGCCTAGTGGGCTGTCATCTATGGGGTCGTACAGAGTCGGACATGACTGAAGTGACTTAGCAACAGCAGCAGCACATGCTAGTAAAGTAATGCTCAAAATTCTCCAAGCCAGGCTTCAGCAATATTTGAACCGTGAACTTCCAGATGTTCAAGCTGGATTTAGAAAAGGCAGAGGAACCAGAGATCAAATTGCCAACATCTGTTGGATCATCAGAAAAGCAAGAGATTTCCAGAAAAACATCTATTTCTGCTTAATTGACTATGTCAAAGCCTTTGACTGTGTGGATCACAATAAACTGTGGAAAATTCTGAAAGAGATGGGAATACCAGACCACCTGACCTGCCTCTTGAGAAACCTGTATGCAGGTCAGGAAGCAACAGTTAGAACTGGACATGGAACAACAGACTGGTTCCAAATAGGAAAAGGATTACGTCAAGGCTGTATATTGTCACCCTGCTTATTTAACTTATATACAGAGTACATCATGAGAAACACTGGGCTGGAGGAAGCACAAGCTGGAATCAAGATTGTCAGGAAAAATGTTAATAACTTCAGATACGCAAATGACACCACCCTTATGGCAGAAAGTGAAGAAGAACTAAATAGCCTCTTGATGAAAGTGAAAGAGGAGAGTGAAAAAGTTGGCTTAAAGCTCCACATTCAGGAAACTAAGATCATGGCATCTGGTCCCATCACTTCATGAGAAATAGATGGGGAAACAGCGGCTGACTATTTTTCTGGGCTCCAAAATCAGTGCAGGTGGTGACTGCAGCCATGAAATTAAAAGACGCTTACTCCTTGGAAAGAAAATTATGACCAACTTAGACAGCATATTAAAAAGCAGAGACATTACTTTACCAACAAAAGTCCATCTCGTCAAGGCTATGGTTTTTCTAGTAGTCATGTAAGGAGTTGGACTATAAAGAAAGCTGAGCGCCAAAGAATTGATGCTTTTGAACTGTGGTTTTGGAGAAGACTGTTGAGAGTCCCTTGGACTGCAAGGAGATCCAACCAGTCCATCCTAAAGGAGATCAGTCCTGAGTGTTCATTGGAAGGACTGATGTTGAAGCTGAAACTCCAATACTTTGGCCACCTTATGCAAAGAACTGACTCATTTGAGAGGACCCTTTTGCTAGGAAGGATTGAAGGCAGGAGGAGAAGGGGATGACAGAGGATGAGATGGTTGGATGGCATCACCGACTCCACAGAGATGAGTTTGCATAGATTCCGGGAGTTGGTGACGGACAGGGAGGCCTGGTGTGCTGCAGTCCATGGGGTCGCAAAGATTCAGACATGACTGATCGACTGAACTGACTGACTGACTGACATGGGCCACCATGTTACCATGTGACCTGGACAGCCCATCATGAACTAAGCTCTGTTGGATCAACAAAGCACTATGGTTGGGTGTGTATTGAAGTGAAGTGAAAGTCACTCAGTCACATTCGACTCTTTGTGACCCTATGGACTATACAGTCCATGTAATTCTCCAGGCCAGAATACTGGAGTAGGTAGCCATTCCCTTCTCCAGGGGATCTTCCCAACCCGGGGATCGAATTCAGATCTCCCACATTGCAGGTGGATTCTTTACCAGCTGAGCCACAAAGGGAAGCCATGAGTGTATACTGAAGTACTTCATTATCAAAAGGAAGAGTTGTACAGGAGACTGCGCTTGAGCAAATTCTGAACGCATAAATAATTTGCATAAGCAAGTGGCCCAGAAGCCCAAGGTTCCTAATTCCTGCTATAGTGCCTATTTTCTCTCCACTTGGACGCATTAATATTTTATCTCATGGAGAATTCTCTACAACAAACCTAAGGAAAAAAAAAAAGTAAGCTGGTTGACTCATAGCTCTGCATGATAACATGCAGATAACAATAATACTACTGCACGATTCTGGGGTAGTCCTGAAGGACAGTGGTGAAGGGAACACCTTCCGGGGCAGAAGTTTGAACAGGGTATCTAGTCGTTCATTTTGCCTGGAAGGAGAGGTGACAGAGATACTGTTCTATACCAACTTCTGGATGGTGTTTAATGGTATGACTGGATATCCAGAGATTCAGAAGGAATAATTAGAGAACTGGTGACAAGGAATTCTGGAGATAAGGTATATGGACAGACCTCTTTGAAAGGGCACAGAGTATGAAAAAATTTATGTTCCCTGGGAATGCTTACCAAAGAGCAAACTCTACAGAGAAGGTGCTTAATAACCCTGGAAATAAGATGACCAGTTTGGAGGACTTGGCTAGTCTCTTTACCCAGCCAGTCTATCTTTGTCCAATGGGCTTGTTAACAAAGAGGCCATGATAGCAGGAATGCAATTTATACATGGGTTCTGCAATATGGACTTCTGCTTACCAAGGCCAACCTGACTACAGCCACAGCTGAGTGTCCAACCCACCAAAAGTTCACACATGTACTGCGGAAGAGGCAGGTGGATGCCTCCAATATGGTACCCTTCTCAGGATGGTCAGTCAGTTGTCTCGCTACTCATTTCTAGTCTCTAGAGACTTCCTCTTCCTTCATAGTAAATATATTATGAATTTAAAATAAATATTGTTTATAGTGTCAAGGTTTTCAGATTGTCTTAGCCTGCCCCCTTGTGGGAACCAACGCTTGAATTTTTCACTAAAAATAAAACATTAAATCCAGCCTAGTCCTCAAACAAAACAAAGCACAAAGTGTATTTACTAGATAATAATTTTACCCTAGGCTTCACTAGTAGGTTCCTTCCTCATCCTTTGTTACTCAACTCTTCATGACTCTTCATTAAAATTCATGAAGTTTTTCAAAGAGGTTTTGTCATTTTTATCTCTTACCAGAAAAATTCAGATAAATTTTTAAATGAAAATATTTCTAAATGTCCAACATACCTTTTTCAACGTTTTTAGCCACTCTACTTTTATTTCTTTTCATTCATAAATATGTATAAGCAAGGAGTGACGTCTATAAGCCTTCTAGTGTTCACAAGGCCAATTACCATAATATTAAGTAGGCTCCTTAGTATGTTCTGACACAAAATGTGCTTAGGGTTGCATATTCCAAGTGTGTAAGATATTGCTAAATAAATTATCATGAACCACTCTGAAAATCTGAACACTCATAGATGAGGAAATGGTGGAATAAATTATGAATTATTTAGTTAAAAAGGATTATACAGATTTTAAGAAATTAGAATTTAAGTATGTTCCTGGAGGGATGGCCATGCTATACTGTTAACTGAGGGAGAAGAAAACTAAAATTGCATTTTATATGTTTAAATATTCCAACTAACACAAATACACACACATCCATGCCTGTGCCAGTATGAATTTAGGGGAAAACATGGAAGGATGCAGACTGAATATAGTTAATACTAGTTACTTCCAGGGAGCCGAAGAGGAAGAAGCCCTAACATATCCTTTTTGTACATCTACATTGTTTGG
This sequence comes from Bos indicus, assembly GCF_029378745.1. Taxonomy (NCBI): domain Eukaryota; kingdom Metazoa; phylum Chordata; class Mammalia; order Artiodactyla; family Bovidae; genus Bos; species Bos indicus. Next base: position 48,757,715 of record NC_091778.1, on the reverse strand, counting down.
TAAAAATAATTTTTTTACTTAATATGATTACTATAACTCACATTAAAAATATGGTGTGATTGATATATATAAACACATTCTGACACATCCCGAGCACCCTAAGATAATAAGAAACTGGTAAGAGAATAAGAAACTGGTGACTAGAGGGCCAATTTCAAGGTTAATATTTTTGGAAGAAAGTGTTACAGAAGGAATATCAATAAGAAGTTAAATCTCAGAAGACACATACGACTAGAAATAGAGACACTTCGGCAGGCTTCCCTGGTGGCTCAGTGGTAATCTGCCCACGAGGCAGGAGACGCAGGTTCAGTCCCTGGGTTGGGAAGATCCCAGGAGGAGGGCACGGCAACCCACTCCAGTGTTCTTGCCTGGAGAATCCCATGGACAGAGGAGCCTGGTGGGCTACAAGCCACAGGGTTGCAAAGAGTCAGTCACAACTGAAGCAACTTAGCACACATGGAGAGGTTTATCATTTAAGGTCGGATCTTTTCAAGTCTGCTGATCCAACCACCAACAAACAAATTTGTGTTTTAAATATCAGAATGAAAAGATTCTAAACACATGCTACCAATAAGGCTGATTTGAAACTTTCTATGTAGATTAGTGTAAAGTCTGAAATACTTTTCTACTGAAAATAATACACACTTCACAGCATTATTCTGAGAATTAAATGAGGATTAAATTAAATTAGAGAATTAAATGAAGATTCTGTGAAGACACCTAGTTCAGAGCTCGGCACATATGTGTTGTTAATTTTTTTCTTTATTCCTAAAGCAATCTATGTTGAAAGCAAAATAATTTTTATCAGAATGAGAAAGTACTAAAATAACAAAACAATCCTGTACATGAGTAATGCCACTATGCCAGTTACACTATTACACTGAGATGAAGAAATGATATACTGAATATTGAAATCATTTTCCTTACCATTCTATATAATACTATTGGTTTACTAAAGAAATCATTGTCACCAGACTAAAGAATAATTTGTATATGTTTCAAGTGCATGAGCATTTCACTTTAAAAAATTTTATATTTACAAGGAAAGACAAAGAACCAGGAGACAGCCTATTTGAAAATGTAGTATTATTATTACTATAGATACACCAATGTGTAATAATCAAATGAAACTGGCTACAAATAATGGGAATTACACAAACTCAAACACTGTACAATCTCCCAGTCTTCCAGCATGAGTGATCTTAGGCATTATTATACTAATATACATCTTGCATACCAGAGTCTAATGCCTGCGTGATGCTATCTTTGCAGAAGTAAATCAAAACTGGGTTTCAACCATATCACAATGGCTCATATATCTATTCAGTATTTAGAACCAGTAAGTTCCGCTTATGTATAGATAATCTCTAATGAAAAATCATTTGATTCAGAAAATGGAGCTACTACAAAAACAAAAAAACAATTTTGATGAAGTAACCCATGATTCCTAAAATACAGAAACAGAATTCCTAGAACTGATAAGCTTCCTCCATCAATTCGATGGCCTAAATGTGGACACTGGCACTGTGCTAGACGCTAAGATCTTACCATTAATGAACTTCTAGACTGCTAAGAAAAATAGAGCTCCAACAGACAAATAAGACCAAATATAGTAAATAACATAACCCAATAATATACAAAATGCTACAATGGAAAGCAGAAAATAACCACCCAATCTTAGAAGATTATACTAGAGTCAAACTGTCACAATCCGTTTTACAGTCTTATTTTAAAAAGAGCCTCATTTCACAAATCAACAGACAGTTGACAGTCTGACAAACTACACACATCCAACAAATTTCTCCCACTGCTGCTTTACTTCCTCAGCTACGTAAGTAACAGGTGAATATTGGATTCACATGTGTCCTGGGTACATCCACATACTTTCCCATGCACACTGACTGCTAGATATTCGTGCGTTCCTTCATTCGACAAATACTGAAAAAACTTTATGTGCACGTGTTCTACGGCTAGAGTGGGGGATTAGACAAAGTCTCTGCTCAGATGAAACTAATTTTCCAGCTGCTCAGACAACAATGAACAAGTAAATAAACACGAGTTAGTGGCAATTATTACGAAGATTAGAGCTGAGTGTTCAGGAGGTCAAAGAGAAGGCCACTCTTTCCCAAGCAGAAACCCATAGTTCTTCAGTCAAGAAGGCACAAACCTACAGACCCTGAAAACACTCTTAACATGTTTAAGCAAAAAGGCCAACAGAGATGAAACAAAGTGGATAATGAAGGGAGTGGGAGGTTGTAAAGTACTAGGGAAAGGTCAGCTCAGGTCAGGTTACACAAGGAATGATAAAGGCTTTACACTTTATTCTGAATGTGACAGGAAGACACTAGAGAATTTCTTTTCAAATGTGGGCAAATAATGACTTGATTTGTTTTAACAAAAGCAGTAAAAGCTATCAAATGGACAACAGATTATATGTTGGCAAGAATAGAAATAAAAAGTTAGGACACTCTAACAGCAGTAAAGTAAAGAAATGATGGTAGTTCCGATGAATACGGCAACAACACAGGTGGTGTGGAAATGACAGAAGATGGATCTTAAAAAAGAATAAACTCTTAAAGCATTATAAAACAAAACAGAAAATCAATAATGGAGGAGAAATGTTCAGAAATCCATGGGAGACAGAAACTAGATGCAACTGGAGTGGGCAAATTATAGCCCAGAATATGTGTAGGAGGATAACTGTGAAAGATGAGAGTGTTTCCAGGTCTGTTTGAACCACAAAAGCAAGAGATGCAAGGAGCAGGAAGTGCCCAGGGGCAGCAATCTTAAGGAGTGGGGTGGAATCTGATTTAGGCAGGCCATCTCCCATCTCCTACACTTGAGAGCAGATGACATCAGAGGTCTCTGCCCCCTAAACTAGGACAGTGAGTGTGGGTACATTTGAGTCAGAATCCACTGTGTCTGAGAGACAGAACAAAGGCCAAGCTAGTTAGTTAACACACAGGAGAGAGCCTTCATGTCCAAAGGATAAGACACCTCACCAGGCACCTTATCTTACATGTTTGCCATTATAACTATAGAAAGAAAGTGAAATGGCTCAGTCGTGTCTGACTCTTTGTGACCCCATGGACTGTAGTAGATCAGGTTCCTCCATCCATGGGGTTTTCCAGGCAAGAAAACTGGAGTGGGTTGCCATTTCCTTCTCCAGGGGATCTTGCCAACCCAGGAACTGAACCCAGGTCTCCTGCATTGTAGGCAGACGCTTTACCGTCTGAGCCACCAGGGAAGCCACCAGAAGAGACATTAAATAGCAACTGTATCTGCAATCAGGTAGGGCAGGTTATCATGCATTTTGGCCCTCTACAGGCGTAACAGATGTTTAAAGACAATGTTTGTTGCTTCCGTGAGGGTTCAGTGATAAAGAATCTGCTTGCCAATGCAGGAGATGCAGGTTCGATCCCGGGGTTGGGAAGACTCTCTAGAGGAGGAAATGGCTACCTATTCCAGTATTCCTGCCTGGGAAATCCATGGACAGAGAAGTCTGGCGGGCTACAGTCTATGGGGTCACAGAAGAGTTGGACATGACTTAGCGACTAAACAATGTTTGTTTTGAACAGACTGGCATCTGTTGTGGTTGGTTGGTATTTATGGCATACTAATTATTAAATATTTTGAATATTACCTTCTAGACAGGCAAACACAAAATATAATAAAATGGAAGGGCTCTGGTTCTAGGTGAAAATGAAGTAAGCATGTGCTAAGTTGCTTCAGTCATGTCCGACTCTTCGTGATCCTATGGACTGTAGCCCCTCAGGCTCCTCTGTACATGGGATTTTCCAGGCAAGAATACTGGAGTGGGTTGCCATTTCCTTCTCCAGGGGGATCTTCCTGACCCAGGGATCAAACCCACATCTCCTGTGTGTCTTGTAATGCAGGTCAATTCTTTACCACTGAGCCATCACAGAAGCCAATGGCCGCTGTAGGGAATATTTAAATCCTTTCTGACCAAAGGATCAGTGGTATGAGGAATGTAACACAACTGCAAGGGGAAATACATAAATCCACACTTATGGTCTGAGATTTCAATATTCCTCTCCTAGTAATTGACAGAATGAGCAGATAGAAAGTCAGCAAAGATGCAGAAAACTTGAACAATATCATCAATTAACTTGACCAGACTGACATTTGTAGCACCTTCTACCTCCCCTCCAAAGAGCATAATACACATTTTAAAAAAATTTATTTTAATTAGAGGCTAATTACTTTACAATTTGGTTTTCACCTTACATTGACATAAGTCAGCCACAGGTATACAGGTGTCCCCCGCCCTGTCCCAAACCCCCCTCCCATCCCCTCCCCATCCCATCCCACTGGGTTGTCCCAGTGCACTGGCTTTGAGTGCCCTGTTTCATGCATCCAACTTAGACGGGTCATCTATTTCACATATGGTAATATACATGTTTCAATGCTATTCTCTCAAATCATCCCACCCTCACCTTCTCCCACAGAGTCCAAAAGTCTGTTCTTTACATCTGGGTCTCTTTTGCTGTCTTGCATATAGGATCATTTTCACCATCTTTCTAAATTCCATATATATGTGTTAATATACTGTATTGGTGTTTTTCTTTCTGCCTTACTTCAATCTGTATAATAGGCTCCAGTTTCATTCACCTCATTAGAAGTGACTCAAATGCATTCTTTTTTATAGCTGAGTAATATTCCATTGTGTACCACAACTTTCTTATCCATTCGTCTGCTGATGGATGCAACATCTAGGTTGCTTCCATGTCTTAGCTACTGTGAACAGTACTGCAACGAACACTGGGGTACGCATGTCTCTTTCAATTCTAGTTTTCTCAGTGTGTATACCCAGCAGTGGGATTGCTGGGTCATATGGCAATTCTGTTTCCAGTTTTTTAAGGAATCTCCACACTGTTCTCCATAGTGGTTGTACTAGTTTGCATTCCCACCAACAGTGTTAAGAGGGTTCCCTTTTCTCCACACCCTCTCCAGCATTTATTGTTTGTAGACTTTTTGATGGCAGCCATTCTGACTGGTATGAGATACTACCTCATTGAAGTTTTGATTTGCATTTCTCTAATAATGAGTGATGCTAAACATCTTTTCATGTGTTTGTTAGCCAACTGTATGTCTTCTTTGGAGAAATGTCTGTTAGTTCTTTTGCTCATTTTTTAATTGGGTCATTTATTTTTCTGGTACTGAGCTGCATGAGCTACTTGTATATTTTGGAGATTAATTATATGTTAGTTGTTTCATTTGCTATTATTTGCTCCCATTCTGAAGGCTGCCTTTTCACCTTGCTTATATGTTTTCTTCACTGTGCAAAAGTTTTAAGTTTAATTAGTACACAAAGAACATTTAAGATAGATAATTTCCTGGGCCATAAAACAAGTCTCAATAAAATGTGACTTAACTCATAGGATGGGTATTCCTTGACTATAGCAAAATTAAACTAGAAATTAATATGAAGAAAATATGTAGAAAATTCTCAAATGTTTGAAAACTTTATAAACACACTTCTAAATAACACACATGTTAAAGAAGAAACCAAAAGGGGAATTGGAAGTACTTTGAAATAAAAGAAAAGCATTATTCATGAAAGTCTGTGAAATGCAGCTAAATCAATACACAGAGGGAAATTCATAGCACTAAATTTTCTGTATTAGAAAATAAAGCTCCAGTATCAGCAATCTTAGTTTCTACCTTAAGAAACTAGAAAAAGAAAAGAAAATTAAACCCAAAGCAGGAAGAAGAAAGGAAACAATAAAGAGCAAAGCACAAACCTTTCCAAATTTTGAACCAGTCAATTGTTTCATGTCTGGTTCTGTTACTTCTTGAGCTGCATACAGGTTTCTCAGGAGATAGCTAAGACGGTCTGGTATTCCCATCTTAAGAATTTTCCACAGTTTATCATGATCCACACAAAGGCTTTAGCATAGTCAATAAAGCAAAACTAGATGTTTTTCTGGAATTCCCAACTTCTATGATCCAACAAATGTTGGCAATTTGATCTCTGGTCCCTCTGCCTTTTCTAAACCCAGCTGGTACATTTAGAAGTTCTCAGTTCACATACTGCTGAAGTCTAGTTTGAAGGATTTTGAGCATAACCTTACTAGCATGTGAAATGAGTGCAACTCATTTTGTATGGTCATTTGAACATTCTTTGGAACAACAGACTGTTTTAAAATTGGGAAAGGAGTACGACAAGGCTGCATTTATTGTCACCTTGCTTGTTTAACTTATATGCAGAGTACATTCATGCAAAATGCCAGGCTGGATGAATCACAAGCTGGAATCAAGATTGCTGGGAGAAATCAACAATAACTTCAGATATGCAGATGACATCACTCTAACAGCAGAAAGTGAAGGAACTATAGAGCTTCTTGATGAGGGTAAAAGAGGAGAGTGAAAAAGTTGGCTTAAAACTCAACATAAAAAAAAAAAAAAAAAGATCATGGCACCTGGTTACATCACTTCATGGCAAATAGAAGTGGAAAAAGTGGAAACAGTGACAGACTTTATTTTCTTGGGCTCCAAAATTACTGTGGATGGTGACTGCAGCCATGAAATTACACGACACTGCTACTTGGAAGAAAAGCTATGACAAATCTAGACAGTGTATTAAAAAGCAGAGACATTACTCTGCCGACAAAGGTGAGTATAGTCAAAGCTATGGCGGTCTTTCCAGCATCATGTACAGATGTGAGTTGGACCATAAAGAAGGCTAAGCGCCGAAAACTTGATGCTTTTTGAACTGTGGTGCTGGAGAAGACTCTTGAGAGTCCGTTGGACTACAAGGAAATCAAACCAGTGCATCCTAAAGGAAATCAACCCCAAATATTCACTGGAAGGACTGATGCTAAAGTTGAAGCTCTAATACTTTGGGCACCTGATGTGAAGAGGTGACTCAATGGAAAAGACCCTGATGCTGGGAACGGTTGAAGGCACTAGAAAATGGGAGCAACAGAGGATGAGATGGTTAGATAGCACCTCTGCCTCAATGGATGTGAATTTGAGCAAACTCCAGGAGATAGTGAAGGAAAGGGGAGCCAGGTGTGCTGCAGTCAATAGGGTCTCAGAGTCAGACACGGCTTAGTGACTCGACAACAACAACAACAACAAAGCAGAAACCAATAAAAAAGAAAACAGGAAAATAACACAGAAAATGAAGAAAAACTGAAACTGATCCTTTAAGATCAACAGAATTGACATAGCTCCATCTAGAATGACCAGGACAAAGAGAAAGAATACTCAAATCATCCATATCAGGGATGAGAGAGGTGGCACCACTACAGATGCCACAGCTTTTAAAAGGACAGTCAAGAAAAAATAGATAATTTGAATAGTCCTATATTTATTAAAGAAACTTAATTTATATCTTAAAACTTTCCCACAAAGAAAATTCTAGGCCCAGACGGTTTCCCTGGAAAATTCTATCAAACATTTATGGATGAAGTAATATCAATTCTATAAAATATACTCCAGGAAATTAAAGAAGAATTATCTTTCAACTTTCAACTTACTCTATGAAACCAGGAGTACCCTGATACAAAAATCAGACAAAGACATCCTAAGACAGGAAAATTAAAGGCCAATATCCCACATGAACACAGATATAAAAATAATTAAAACTGGCTTAGCAAATTAAACCTGCCAACTGTACAAATACAGGCAACAAAGGCCAGATTTGCTCACCCTGCTTTAAAGCACTACTTCCCAACCATAATTTGCTAAGTGTTAATCATTCAGTCGTGTTCGACTCTTTTCGACCCCATGGATTGTAGCCCACCAGGCTCCTCTGTCCATGGAATTCTCTAGGCAAGAATGCTAGAATGGATTGCCATTTCATACTCCAGGGGATCTTCCTGACCCAGGGCTCAAACCTGGGTCTCCTGCATTGCAGGCAGATTCTTCACTATCTGAGCCACCAGCGAAGCCCTCGACCATAATGGTCCAAATCAAATAAAAATGTCTGTATCACACTGGGGTAAACTGATAAGGTTTACCACTGGCAAGTGACTGACATGAACATCAGCTACTCTAGACACTACCCTAAGGACTAAGAAATTATTCTCACATCTTCTTTCCTATACATTATTTATTTTTTTACTTGTGTTTAGAATTTTTTTCACTTACTACTTTATGTATTTATCACCAATTCAACCCTGAGTCTTTCATCAATTACTTACAACTTTCCTAAAGATAATTAAAGGCATCAGATTTCTAACAATCTCATTCCTGAGAATGGATCTTCTGGAAGCTTCTAACCTACTCCAATCTGGTCTGTTTGCCCTTCAACCCTGTCCTGTCATTGTATGTGGAAGATTTCTCTACCTTTCTCTTTTGTTAAATTCCCTATTTCCTGCCACCTTTCTCTTTTTTTATTTGTCTGACTTTATCATTTTGATGGATCACACCCTCCAACAGATTTCTAAGAAAGGTACAAGGTAGGCAAACAAACCAAAAAAACAAAAAACATTACGTCTTAAAACATCGTAATTTCACTCATATATCTGATTAATAGTTTCAATGCACACGAAATACAACGAGGTTGAAATTACTTTCCTTCAGAATTTTGAAGGTGATGCGCCATTGCCTGTTTATTTCTAACGTTACCACAAAGAAGTCCAGAGCCAGTTGATTCCTGTTACTTTAGGTAACAAATCTTTCTCCTCTCTGGAAGCATGGAAAGAGCTGTTTGGCCCAGGGATTTGAAATTTCACCCTGATGTGTCTTGCTGCTGCTGTTGCTAAGTCGCTTCAGTCATGTCCGACTCTATGCGACCCCATAGACGGCAGCCTACCAGGCTCCCCCGTCCCTGGGATTCTCCAGGCAAGAACACTGGAGTGGGCTGCCATTTCCTTCTCCAATGCATGAAAGTGAAAAGTGAAAGTGAAGTCGCTCAGTCGTGTCCGACTCTTAGCGACCCCATGGACTGCAGCCCACCAGGCTCCTCCATCCATGGGATTTTCCAGGCAGGAGTACTGGAGGGGGTGCCATTGCCTTCTCCATGATGTGTCTTAGTTTGTGTTTATATACATCCATTGTGCTGAGTACTCAATAAGCCTTTCAACCTCACGTTCTTTAGCTCAAGAAAATGTTTTTTTAATCATCCTGATGATTTCTTCCTCATTTCCTCTGTTTCTTCTGGAAACTACTATTATTTGAATATTGAAATTCCTGGACAGCTCCTGTAAATTTCTTCATATTCCTCACTTCTGTTCTATAACCTCTGTCCTTCTGCTCAACTTTTTACCAGATTTCTTCATTATTAATTTCCTAAGTACTTCTACAAAGCCTTTTTAATCTCTGAAATCAAAATTTTAATGCCTGAGAGCCTCTTTTAAAAATCAGAGTACTACTCTTTTATAGTTAACTCCTTCTTATTTCATGGCTGTATTGTTTTCTCTTATTTCCCTGAGGATGTTAATAATGCTTCTAATATTTTCCTCTGCAAAAGATTTGTCTTCTCCAAGCTGCTCTACCTTACTTATTTTAATCTCTATTTTTCATACACTACAGGGTTTCCTCAAATATCTATTAATCCTTGATTAGCTCTCATAATTAAGAGAAGAGGACTAAACGGGTGATCTTCAGTCTGGGGTTCTTGCCTTCCACTACGCTGATGTCTTCTGTCCTAGAGCCTCTACTTTTGCCCTCTCCAAAGAGTAAGTTTCTGGACTTTGCCAAGGTTAGGGGAGAAGACCTGGGCACTTGTCCAGCTGACTGGCTAGCTTATTTTGAGGAAGACATCCCAGGGTCCAAAGGCTTCTTCAACTTTCAACCAATCCTCCTTTCACTTCTACATGCTGCCATTCTTGAACTTTCTGTCTTTTGGAGGACAAGCTGGATTATTTTCTTGATTTTCTCTGCTACTGAGCTTAACGTTTAGTCTTCAATCATTCATATACTCTCTAGTTTCTAAAATTGTGTTGATGCTGTCTCTTCTCTAATTCCCCTTTACTGATCTTTTAATGGGTTTCTGCAAGGAGCAAAAGTAGAAGTATGTATCCATCCTATCTCTTTACTACTGGTAATATGGATTCTTATTCATCCCAAGTCATTATAAATGGCTTTGTACTTCTATTTCTGTCATTTGAAAAAAGTGAGATCAGGCAGCTGTGCTAAGATCATGAAAATCACTGATTTTTTGTTATTTAGTTTGACTTTTGTTACTAAAATTCAATTAACACTCATTGATTTGAAAACTATTTCAACTGACATAATTCAGAGGGTATAAGATAAATTAATAGTCTCCCAAATTTACATCTGACATTTAATAACATTAATAAGTATTAGTATCATCTTTTTCTATTAATTTGTACTAATTTTATTTTTAGGGTTATATGGTGAGGCCACCCAAGATGGCTGTTCTCTTGCTCTGTGTACATCCCCTGCTTAACCAGTCACTGCTTCACCCATATCCTACTCATATGACTGACTTTCCCTCTTAATCACAGAGCCTAATCAGTAAATGCCTGGTGTAACCTTTAGATCAGAACATCTTCACCACTTTGATAACTTATCAAAGGAGCAGGGAGGGGAGCCTTTGCTGGTTTCCCTGGTAACCAATGAGCCAACCTAAAGTCAATTCTTTACTGTGTGAGCCACCAGGGAAGCAGAGGTCAGGGGCGGCAGCCAAGAGGAGCTACCCCACGTCTGAGGTCAGGGGCTGCAGCAGAGAGGAGCAACCCCATGTCCAAGGAGCGGCAGCTGCACGGGCACAGAAGGGCCAAGAGGAGCTACTCCACATTCAAGGTCAGGAGGGGCGACCTCGTCCAAGGTAAGGAGCAGAGGCTGTGCTTTGCGGGAGCAGCCGTGAAGAGATACTCCACATCCAAGAAGAGAAACCCAAGTAAGACGGTAGGTGTTGCAAGAGGGCATCAGAGGGCAGACACACTGAAACCATACTCACAGAAAACAAGCCAATCTGATTACATGGACCACAGCCTTGTCTAACTCAATGAAACGAAGCCATGCCGTGTGGGGCCACCCAAGACGGACAGGTCATGGTGGAGAGGTCTGACAGAATGTGGTCCACTGGAGAAAGGAATGGCAAACCACTTCAGTATTCTTGCCTTGAGAACCCCATGAACAGTATGAAAAGGCAAAATGATAGGATACTGAAAGAGGAACTCCCCAGATGGGTAGGTGCCCAATATGCTACAGTAACTCCAGAAAGAGTGAAGGGATGGAGGCAAAGCAAAAACAATATCCAGTTCTGGATGTGACTGGTGATAGAAGCAAGGTCCGATGCTGTAAAGAGCAATATTGCATAGGAACCTGGAATGTCAGGTCCATGAATCAAGACAAATTGGAAGTGGTCAAACAGGACATGGCAAGAGTGAATTAGCGAATTCTAGGAATTAGCGAACTCAAATGGACTGGAATGGGTGAATTTAACTCAGATGACCTTTATATCTACTCTGTGGGCAGGAATCCCTCAGAAGAAATGGAGTAGCCATTATGGTCAACAAGAGTCCGAAATGCAGTACTTGGATGCAATCTCAAAAACGACAGAATGATCTCTGTTCATTTCCAAGGCAAACCATTCAATATCATGGTGATCCAATCCTATGCCCCAACCAGTAACGCTGAAGAAGCTGAACGGTTCTATGAAGACCTACAAGAACTTTTAGAACTAACATCCAAAAAAGATGTCCTTTTCATTATAGGGGACTGGAATGCAAAAGTAGGAAGTCAAGAAACACCTGGAGTAACAGGCAAATTTGGCCTTGGAATACGCAATGAAGCAGGGCAAAGACTAATAGAGTTTTGCCAAGAAAATGCACTGGTCATAACAAACACCCTCTTCCAACAACACAAGAGAAGACTCTATACATGGACATCACCAGATGGTCAACACCGAAATCAGACTGATTATATTCTTTGTAGCCAAAGATGGAGAAGCTCTATACAGTCAGCAAAAACAAGACCAGGAGCTGACTGTGGCTCAGACCATGAACTCCTTATTGCCAAATTCAGACTTAAATTGAAGAAAGTAGGGAAAACCACTAGACCATTCAGGTATGACCTAAATCAAATCCCTTATGACTATACAGTGGAAGTGAGAAATAGATTTAAGGGACTAGATCTGATAGACAGAGTGCCTGATGAACTATGGATGGAGGTTCATGACATTGTACAGCAGACAGGGATCAAGACCATCCCCATGGAAAAGAAATGCACAAAAGCAAAATGGCTATATGAGGAGGCCTTACAAATAGCTGTGAAAAGAAGGGAAGCAAAAAGCAAAGGAGAAAAGGGAAGATATAAGCATCTGAATGCAGAGTTCCAAAGAATAGCAAGAAGAGATAAGAAAGCCTTCCTCAGCAATCAATGCAAAGAAATAGAGGAAAACAACAGAATGGGAAACACTAGAGATCTCCTCAAGAAAATTAGAGATACCAAGGGAACATTTCATGCAAAGATGGGCTCGATAAAGGACAGAAATGGTATGGACCTAACAGAAGCAGAAAATATTAAGAGATGGCAAGAATACACAGAACTGTACAAAAAAGACCTTCACGACCCAGATAATCATGATGGTGTGATTACTGACCTAGAGCCAGACATCCTGGAATGTGAAGTCAAGTGGGCCTTAAAAATATCACTATGAACAAAGCTAATGGAGATGATGGAATTCCAGTTGAGCTATTTCAAATCCTGAAAGATGATGCTCTGAAAGTGCTGCACTCAATATGCCAGCAAATTTGGAAAACTCAGCAGTGGCCACAGGACTGGAAAAGGTCAGTTTTCATTCCAATCCCAAAGAAAGGCAATGCCAAAGAATGCTCAAACTACTACACAATTGTACTCATCTCACACGCTAGTAAAGTAATGCTCAAAAGTCTCCAAGCCAGGCTTCAGCAATACGTGAACCATGAACTTCCGGATGTTCAAGCTGGTTTTAGAAAAGGCAAAGGAACCAGAGATCAAATTGCCAACATCCGATGGATCATGGAAAAAGCAAGAGAGTTCCAGAAAAACATCTATTCTTGCTTTATTGACTATGCCAAAGCCTTTGACTGTGTGGATCACAATAAACTGTGGAAAATTCTGAAAGAGATGGGAATACCAGACCACCTGACCTGCCTCTTGAGAAACCTATATGCAGGTCAGGAAGCAACAGTTAGAACTGGACATGGAACAACAGACTGGTTCCAAATAGGAAAGGAGTACGTCAAGGCTGTATATTGTCACCCTGCTTATTTAACTTATATGCAGAGTACATCATGAGAAACACTGGACTGGAGGAAGCACAAGCTGGAATCAAGATTGCCGGGAGAAATACCAATAACCTCAGATATGCAGATGACACCATCCTTATGGCAGAAAGTGAAGAGGAACTAAAAAGTCTCTTGATTAAAGTGAAAGAGAAGAGTGAAAAAGTTGGCTTAAAGCTCAACATTCAGAAAACAAAGATCATGGCATCTGGTCCCATCACTTCATGGGAAATAGATGGGCAAACAGTGGAAACAGTGTCTGACTTTATTCTTTTGGGCTCCAAAATCACTGCAGATGGTAGCTGCAGCCATGAAATTAAAAGACGCTTACTCCTTGGAAGGAAAGTTATGACCAACCCAGACAGCATATTCAAAAGCAGAGACATTATTTGCCAACAAAGGTTCGTCTAGTCAAGGCTATGGTTTTTCCTGTGGTCATGTATGGATGTGAGAGTTGGACTGTGAAGAAAGCTGAGCGCCGAAGAATTGATGCTTTTAAACTGTGGTGCTGGAGAAGACTTTTGCAAGTCCCTTGGACTGCAAGGAGATCCAACCGTCCATCCTAAAGGAGACCAGTCTTGGGTGTTCATTGGAAGGACTGATGCTGAGGCTGAAACTCCAATACTTTGGCCACCTCATGCGAAGAGTTGGTTCACTGGAAAAGACCCTGCTGGGATGGATTGGGGGCAGGAGGAGAAGGGGATGACAGAGGATAAAATGGCTGGATGGCATCACCGACTTGATGCACATGAGTTTGGGTGAACTTCAGGAGTTGGTGATGGACAGAGAGGCCTGGCGTGAGATTCATGGGGTCACAAAGAGCCGGACACGACTGAGCAACTGAACTGAACTCAAAGTCAATTCCCCCTATACGTGGTAAACACTTCCACCCACTCCGTCCTCTCCCAGCAGTAAAGAGTGCTGCAATGTCCTGCCTGCTGTGCCACACACAGGACCATGCTTCAGATGTGTAAGAGTCTCCTATCCATTAAATCACCAATGCCTCTGTTTCCGAGTCTGGGCTCTTTCTTCTGTCTTGAGGCTGGGCAAGTACAGGCATGCAGGCCTGCGGGGTGCAGCCCAACAAGGATTTTATATACACACGCTCATTTTATTTCTCACTGCCCCGACTAAGGTTTACTGAGATATCACTGACATAAAGCATTAAGTTTAACGTGTATAATGTGTTTGATTTTCTTTTATATTACAATTCATCTTTTTCTCTTAATTTCTTTTTTTGTATCAAAATACTTATAATAAGGGAAAAAAGTGAAAATGGGATAAGTTTCTAATGTATTTATAATACATGCATATTAAGAATGACTAAGTACTGCTGCTGCTGCTAAGTCACTTCAGTCCTGTCCGACTCTGTGCAACCCCACAGACAGCAGTCTACCAGGCTCCCCAGTCCCTAGGATTCTCCAGGCAAGAACACTGGAGTTTGTTGCCATTTCTTTCTCCAATGAATGAAAGTGAAAAATGAAAGTGAAGTCGCTTAGTCGTGTCCGACCCTTAGCGACCCCATGGACTGCAGCCTTCCAGACTCCTCTGTCCATGGGATTTTCCAGGCAAGAGTACTGGAGTGGGGTGCCATTGCCTTCTCTGATTAAGTACTAGTGTAGGTTAAAAATTCCAAATCAATCTGCATATATTATTCCTCTTTTTATTCTGCAGCAAACAGTTTTAGTAAAAATAGTACTTTCTAAAACTTGGAAAGAGCAAAGTTGGAGAAAAAGAGAAGGATTATAGAATAAATGAACCAGAGTTTTTACAGGATTAAAACACCTCACATTTGTATATCTAAGGCTTTATTTTGTTTGTAAATAAAGACTCTCTAAAAACTAAACTCAGTAATTACTGCCTGAAATTTTATAATATATTCATCTGGCTTGGGTTCCAACTCTCATTCTCTTGGAAATAACTTCACTCACCCAACACTATTTATTTAGTACCTACTATCTACCAGGCACTTAATCTTGGCACGGGAAATACAACAGTGAATAAAGAACACCAAAAATCTCTGAAATCATGGAACGTTCATTCTAGTTTTACTTGGAGAAAATAAAGGTGATAAGTACTACAAAGAAAAAGGAATGTGGAGGTGCTAGTCCTGCAAAATTTAAATGTTAGTTAGGGATGGCCTATCTGAAAATCCACTGATAGAGTATTTCAACCTAGTTTTGAGGTTGTCACTTAAAAAAACTATTCAAAAGCCTACAGTAATAAATTTTAAATAGAAAAGGAAAATAAGTAAAATGACCCTAACCTTTGAGAGCAATTACAAACAAAACCTATTTCTTCTGAGAGAGTTAAGACAATACTTTTAAAGGCCAGGATAATAATACTTGCAACAAATGCTACCTCTAAAAATTTACTTTTGGCTGTATTCCAAAAGTGATACCCAGACATATACCACAGTGCTCCAAATTACTTAAAACTTTAATATCGTTTAAAAAAAGAGACCATGCTGGGAGGGATTGGGGGCAGAAGGGGACGACAGAGGATGAGATGGCTGGATGGCATCACTGACTCGATGGATGTGAGTCTGGGTGAACTCAGGGAGTTGGTGATGGACAGGGAGGCCTGGCGTTCTGCGATTCATGGGTCGCAAACAGTCGGACACGACTGAGCGACTGAACTGAACTGAACTGAAACGATTATCACCTAGAACCAATTAGATTATAACATTTAAACTCCTAAATGAGAAATGAGAATATCTAAATTAGACCCAGTGAAAACCTCAGTCCTCAGATTAAGTACTGGAAAGGAAGAGCTGATATCTTCCCTTTTTAATTTATTAATAAATTTAATGAAAACTTACCTTGCCCAGAGCGGCTTTGGCGAGAGTCTACACTTGACTGTCTTCGATCCGGTGGTTCCTCGCTTCCTCCATCTGAATAAAAAGAGAAAGACCATAAGCAAATAGATAATGAAACTGATGTAATACCAGCCCTGATGACATCTTTATCTTAAAAGTCCTATATCTATCATTTGTTTTCTTATCATACACAAACCAAAGGTTCTCACCCTTATTTTTCTGGGAATGGTTTACACCCTCATCTGAAAGTCTAAAGAAAGTGAATGCGTTCTTTCCCGACCCCCAAACATATACACAGGGCTTCCCTGGTGGCTCAGTTGGTAAAAAATCCACCTGCAATGCAGGAGACCTGGGTTCAGTCCCGGGTCGAGAGATCCCCTTTAGCAGGAAATGGCAACCCAATCCAGTATTCTTGCCTGAAAAATCCCATGCATAGAGGAGCCTGGTGGGCCATAATCCATGGAGTAGCAAGAGTCAGACACAACTCAGCAACTAAACCACCACCAAACACACACACTCTACTCTGTGTATAATGAAGCAATGTAGTCTACTCTGAATTTCATTCACAGAATTTCAGTTTAAAAGCCTTGATTTAAAGCAATGTCTAAGTTAATTATAGCTGCTTATTTATCTATAGTATGTAAAATAATCCTTAGGGCTATATGTTTCACTATAATAAAAATTACATGTTTTATGAGAGATCATAGGAAAATTATATAATACATGAAAGAGCAATACAAATCAGAATAAAAAAACTCAGAAATGACAAGGCAGAAACCAAGAAAGAATTAGAAATCAAACAAAAATCATTTCAATAATGAAGTCTGAAGTATAAGAAATACAAGAGCAAATAAATACAAAAGATCTTAAAAAGAAATACAAAGTATGATGGAAGAAAATCTTAAACAAATTTTTTAAAAAGAAGAAATAGATTAAAAAGGATTTTCAAAAAGGGGATACATATTGGAGATAGGCAAAGAAGATCTAGTATAAGGATAAAAATAGAAGTCCCTAAGGAAGAAAACCGAAGTGAGAGGACAGAACAAATACTAAAAAACTGTAATTCAAGAAAACTTTTCAGAGGGAAAAAAGTGGCTATGTATATGTAATATATATAGTTACATGTATAAATACATTTATATATACACAAGTACATACATATATATTTGAAACTATTATATGTGGTGGCTCAGATGGTAAAGAATCTGCCTGCCATGCAGGAGACCTGGGTTTGATCCCTGGGTCAGGAAGATCCCCTGGAGAAGGGAAAAGCTACCCATTTCAGTATTCTGGCCTGGAGAATTCCATGGACAAAGGAGCCTGGAGCTATAGTTCAGGGGGCCACAAAGAGTTGGACATGACTGAGTGACTAGCACTTTCACTTTCATATGTGAAACTACGTATTTTAAGAGCACCTTGTGTACTACTTAATCAAGTTAGATCAATGGACCAGGACATTTTCTACTAAAATTACTAGACTTTAAAGAAAAAGAATCATCCCAGTATTGTAAAGTAATTAGCCTCTAATTAAAATAAATAAATTTAAATTTAAAAAAATAAAGAAAAAAGGAAAACAAATCCTTTTGAGTATTTAGGTATCACATGATAAATAAGGGAAAACAATAGAAGAAAATGAAATAACATATATTTTAAACACAAAGAAAGTTCGAGTCACAGGCTTTACAATGAGTAAAACTTACCTTTAAGTATAAAGGAGAAGGAAAAACTATTACTAACATGCAAGAACTCAGGGAATATTGTTCCCATGGGACTCTTCCTAGCTCTAACAGAGAACTCATTTGAGGCAATCAAAGTGACTAGAGAGACATTAAATAAGGACTGGCGATGAGCAATAAACATAGGGTTGACTGTAGAATTAACCCTAAATTAGGGTCTTATAGTATGTAATAGCTATAAAATCTGAGCATGAAGCTACAGTACAACCAAAACAAATGGAGAAAGAATAAACAAACAGAAAAAAACTGATTTCAGTAATCAAAATTGGTAGTGGTAAAGTTGTGAGACCACTGTATTTAAAAAAGAGGGATAAAGCAATGAATAACTACTGGATACTCTGACATTGTCCCCTTGAAGAACCAGAATTCTCAGTGTGGAAGAAAGGAACTATAGATATAACAATACAGAAGTTAAATAAAAACTCTATAGTATTGAATCTATATTACAAACATTAGTACAATCTTATGAGTCACACATATGTCTTAGCTCTGTCCATTTAAAATATCTAGCACCTTGACTGATTAAGTAGTGATGTCCATCCCTAGGGCCCAGGCTGTGATCCTAAAATGCTGTTCTCCATTAAAAGAAAGAACTAGCTGGTTTATCAAAGGAAATGTACTAGTTGAACTTGGATCACCCTGACATATGCAACAGTAAAGACACTATCAAAAACAATGTAACACTGAGGTCATAACAGAAAGACTGAGTCAAACAGCTCATCAACATGCAAGAACTCAGGGAGTATCATCGTCCCATGGACCTCTTCCTAGCTCTACCAAAGAACTAACTAACTAAGGGTACAACTGATTGTAGATCATAATGACGCTGAAAAAAGAGAAAAAAAAAAAAAAAAACACCCATAGCACGACCACACTAACTGGTCACTTTCTGAGGTTGAGAGGGATCTAGTTCATTATCTTGAAAACTGGGGAAATGAAAGAATTAGCAATTCATCTCACATTTCCTATATGAACTGTACTAGTAGCCAAAAAGTATATAAGAAAGAGCTCTCTTTAAAATTATTCCAGGTAATAAGTGGGAAACAAAAGATAAAACACCACTATTTCACAACTTGAAATTAATTAATATCTCTGTAGGCTTTGAGCAACAATGGCTAATAACATCAAAAAAGAAAAAAAAACAAACAAAACTGGACATAATATACCTCCTGATGATAGAAACACAACAAACACAGTTTTGCCAAAGCAATCAAACCTGGGTCTGGTCAAACCTCTGGATCTAGCTGTCACTTTTCAGGAAAATCGAAGGACAGAAAAGAAAAAAAAAAAAAAGGTTGGACTGTTCTTGAGTGTATAATCAACAAAATACCAACTGTGGGAAATTCTACAGGTCAAACAACCAACCCAGGTCTCTCAACAGATAAAGGAAAAAAGAAAGTATTATCAAGTCCTAAACTACTATGAAATTATGGTTCATTTTATGAAAAGATACAACTGTACCAGAAATCTGTGGCATCTTGTATCAGGATGTGTAAGTATACTCCTAGTCAATTTTCCTGACTAGTAATCATCTAATTTTTAATGCAAATTTCTTTCTTCTCTTTTACTTTGGAATAAATTACAATGAGCAACACTTATATTCAGGCATGTCTTAAATTTTCATTTTTCCATGTGGATAAAATTACATTATACACATCACATTCTGTTTTAACATCAAAACATGCCCTTCAAGTGTGTGACAAATAATATGACTAAAATACAGACATTTCCCCCTACCAGCACTGTCTTTCTAAAGAAAAAAGGAGAAAAAGAAATAAAAAACAAGACTTCAAATAGTATTAAATTTGCACAATCTTCAGAATGTTGGGGTATCAATAAACAACCTACAGGAAAAATACAGACAGTAATGGTTTAAGACAGTTTTGAGTCATCCAGCCAATGGCAAGACAAAAAGTCATCAATTTTGATACCATCATAATCTAAAATGTTTAAATTGCCTGAATTTTAAAAATTAAATCTGAAAACCATGGCAGTAAATTTAAGCACTTCATTTTCTAAGACTGAAATCTTAACCATGTCTTACCCCAGAGGAGGCTAGTCTTAAGTGTTGAGTTAACTCTCAGGTAAAAGTAAGAGTTAAAGATTTTTTACAAATAATAAACTCACCATTGACCCAAGATGGTGTAGAAAAGAAGTTCAAGCTCTTTAAAAGTGTTTGTGGTATGCTTATGCAATCAATGACTCCATTATCCAAAATAGCAAGACTGCAATGATGTACAGTATTTTAAATCTTTTTGCTTTGCTTAAGACACAATTCCTTCCCTACAGATAAGACCTCCCACACATTGTGCATACATATACATTTATGGACGAAACAGAAGACCTTCAGTCATCAAGCAAGTCAAACTATTTGCATAAGACTGATTACCTCATGCTGGGGTGTAGAAGGTAGAACAGAACTGTGTCTGTTAAAATTTAAGTTAAAATTTACTCATCAAGTTTGAGTTCAGATGTTCAGACTTTCTTCAAATACACTTATTTAAACTTCACAGAGGAAAGCCCACTGATATAACCGGTTCAGTCCAGTTCAGTTGCTCAGTCATGTCCGACTCTTTGTGACCCCATGGACTACAGCACGCCAGGCTTCCCTGTCCATCACCAACTCCTGGAGTTTACCCAAACTCATGTCCATCGAGTCGGTGATGCCATCCAACCATCTCATCCTCTGTCGTCCCCTTCTCCTCCCGCCTTTGATCTTTCCCAGCATCGGGGTCTTTTCAAATGAGTCAGTTCTTCGCATCAGGTGGCCAAAGTATTGGAGTTTCAGCTTCAGCATCAGTCCTTCCAATGAATATTCAGGACTGATCTCTTCTAGGATGGACTGGCTGGATCTTCTTGCAGTCCAAGGGACTCTCAAGAGTCCTCTCCAACATCACAGTTCAAAAGCATCAATTCTTCAGCACTCATCTTTCTTCTTGGTGACTTCCCTGCTGGCTCAGACGGTAAAGCATCTGCCTACAATGCGGGAGACACAGCTTCAATCCCTGGGTGAGGAAGATCTCCTGAAGGAAATGGCAACCCACTCCAGTATCTTGCCTGGAAAATCCCATGGACAGAGGAGTCTGGTAGGCTACAGTCCACAGGGTTGCAAAGAGTTGGACATGACTGAGAGACTTCACTCACTCACTCACTCACAGCTTTCATTATAGTTTAACTCTCACATCCATACATGACTATGGGAAAACCATAGCCTTGACTAGATGGACCTTTGTTGGTAAAGTAATGTCTCTGCTTTTTATTTTGCTGTCTAGGTTGGTCATAACTTTCCTTCCAAGGAGTAAGAGTCTTTTAATTTCATGGCTGCAGTCACCATCTGCAGTGATTTTGGAGCCCAAAAAAATAAAGTCTGCCACTGTTTCACCATCTACTTGCCATGAAGTGATGGGACTGGAGACCATGATCTTAGTTTTCTGAATGTTGAGTTTTAAGCCAACTTTTTCACTCTCCACTTTCATTTTCATAAAGAGGCTCTTTAGTTCTTTGCTTTCTGCCATAAGGGTGGTGCCATCTGCATATCTGAGGTTATTGATATTTCTCCCAGCAATCTTGATTCCAGTTTGTGCTTCATCCAGCACAGCGTTTCTCATGATGCACTCTGCATATAAGCTAAATAAGCAGGGTGACAATATATAGCCTTGACGTACTCCTTTCCCTATTTAGAACCAGTCTGTTGTTCCATGTCCTGTTCTAACTGTTGCTTCCTGACCTGCATACAGATTTCTCAAGAGGCAAGTCAGGTGGTCTGCTATTCCCATCTCTTTCAGAATTTTCCATAGTTTGTGGTGATCCACACAGTCAAAGGCTTTGGCATAGTCTTTATATATAACAGGTACAAAAAAAAAAAAAAAAGACTTGATTGTCCAACTTAAGTGCTAGCTTTTAAAATCAGAGCTTAGATTTCCTGGATCAGAGAACATTTGTTTTTTAATCAGCATACTAAATGAAATCCAGCAAGTGAAACAGAACAATACACTTTTAATACTAAGAAACATTATTAATAGACTTCCTCGTCCATTACTTAAAGGGAAAAATGTCATAGGAATATTTACTTCCGAAGGTGAACAGCTTTCAACTCAGGTTATAAAGGTACTACAACAATGTTAAACAAACAAACAAAAACCAACCACACACGGACATTCTGTACTTAGTGATTTCCTACAAAGAAATTTAAGTTGGAGAAAGTCTAATAAGACAGTGCCTAACTAATTCCAAGACAAATGTTTCCTTTCCCGCAAGTAAAGGATACTTTAAATGATGATGCCTCTCAGTCTAGGATCAAAATATTACAGCTGAAAAAGAAGGTAGCCCCAGCCCACTAAAGCATTCTCAGTTAGATATTGTGCCAGAATAAATATCAGATTTGATTTTGTGAATTAAGATTTTAAAGTTGATTGTCTTCAATCCTCCTTTAGAAGCACAAATATATGACCTTAATAGAAGGGGTGGGAGGTATTACGACTACATACATATAATCTATTATGCACATAAAGTTTTACTATCCGGTGTGAATCTACAAGAACTCTACACACTTAATGCCAACAAGGGCAGACATGAACTAGATGGCATATAGAATGTAATGAAAATGCAAAAGGCCCAGGAACATAAGTTGGATTTATTTATTAGCCAAGGGCTATTTACAAAGAGATACGTACAGAAGATGGTCCCTGGCTACATAAGCACAACGATAAACAGGAAAGATGAAAAACAGCTCATCAGTTTGGTGTAGAAAAGAGAAAAGAACTACAATTTGTTCAGTATCTATTCTCTACTGGCAATGGGTTCAGTAGGTCTCTACATTATTCCATTTAATACTAACAATAATTCTAGGAAACAAGTATTATGCCCATTTTAAATGTAAGACAGATTCAGAGAAGTAAAGTGAACTTTCCCAAAATCACAGTTAGTATTAGGTTGGTGCAAATGTAATTATGGTTTCAGACCATGAATTTTAAGTCATTATAAACACATTTTTATTAATCAAAATAGGAATCATTACAATCAACACATTTTTAATAATGAGAAATA
Source organism: Bos indicus (assembly GCF_029378745.1). Taxonomy (NCBI): domain Eukaryota; kingdom Metazoa; phylum Chordata; class Mammalia; order Artiodactyla; family Bovidae; genus Bos; species Bos indicus. Next base: position 48,734,907 of record NC_091778.1, on the reverse strand, counting down.
AGTCTGTTTATTGTTCTAGCATAAAAAAAAACTGTGCATTTGACAAATTCTTGAAGCATTTTCTGCATTCTGCTGGTTGTGGAAGTGTTTTCCCTGCAAAAAGTTGTTGAGATGCTTCAAGAAGTGGTAGTTGGTTGTCAAGAGGTCAGGTGAACATGGCGGATGAGGCAAAACTTTGTAGCCCAATTCGTTCAACTTCTGAAGCATTGGTTGTGAGATGTGTGGTAGGGCCTTTCTGTTGACCAATGCTGGCTTGCAGGTGTTGCAGTTTTCGGGGCTTCTCATTGATTTGCTAAGCATACTTCTCAGATGTAATGGTTTTGCTAGGATTCAGAAAGCTCTAGTGGATCAGATGGGCAGCAGACCACCAAACAGTGACCATGACCTTTTCTTGGTACAAGGTTGGCTTTGGGAAGTGCTTTGGAGTTTCTCCTTGGTACAACCACTGAGCTGGTCATCACTCCAACTGAGAAATGGTTCACTGGTATTCTGCAGAGTAAGAGAAGACGACACTGCAAAATGACAATTTTTTGTCAGCTCATGAGGCACCCATTTATCAAGGTTTTTCACCTTTCCAATTTGCTTCAAATGCCAAATGACCGTAGAATTGTCGACACTGAGTTCTTTGGCAACTTCTCGTGTAGTTGTAAGAGAATCAGCTTTGATGACAGCTCTCAACTGTCGTTGCTGTCAACTTTTCATGGCCAGCCACTGCGCTCACCTTCAAGGCTCTCATCTCCTTTGCAAAACTTCTTGAACCACCACTGCACTGCACATTCATTAGCAGTTCTTGGGTCAAATACATTGTTGATGTTGTGACTTGTCTCCACTGCTTTATGACCCATTTTGGACTCAAGAAAACGGCTTGAATTTGCTTTTTGTCTGCTATCATTTCTATAGTCTAAAATAAATATAAAATAAACAGCAAGTAATGTCATTTACAAAAAATAAAAATAAAAGAGAAATGTACATTAAAATTATGTGTAAAATAATCACAATTTACTTAGAATGTATTCCAACATTAAATGGAAAATTTCAACAATGCAAAAACTGCAATTACTTTTGCACCAACCTAACAGCACTCCTAAAATTAAGTCTCTGGTTTCAGAAATCTGGCTTCATTCCCAGACCCTCCACTGTCTTTTACAATAACAAAGAAATCATTAAGGTAGTGGGGGTAGCGGTTTGCAACTGAAGTAGAAAGAGAACAGAAGTAGAGACCAACTAAGAGTCTACTGCAAAAACCCAGGAAAAGATGAGCACTTGGACTAAGGGAGTAGTAGAGGTAGTGAGAAGCGGTCAGATTCTGGATATATTCTGAAGTATAGTGGAGAGAATCTGCTGTCAGAAGAGAAAAATAAAGAAAAGAAGTCAGGATTAATCCTGACATTTGGGGTAGGTAAATGATGGATCTGCAACTTGTGAGAGAACAGGTTTGGGGATGAGAAGAGTGGTTGGACCTCTGTTTTGGACATACTGAGTTTGAGATGCCTATTAGACAAATAAGCAGATATGGACAGACATACATGAATACAGTCATCACATAATCATATTTAAATGCATGATATCCCCAAGGGAGTATAGACAAGAGCCAGACAGAGAGAGAGAAAAGAGGTCAGAGGTCTAAGTCTTGGGGCTGAATTCTATATGCAGAGACTGTGGGTATGAGGAGACGCCAGCAGTCAGTGGCCAGAGGAGAGGAACAGAATCAGAAGAGTACAGAAGTCAAGTCAAGAGTTCATGGAAGGGAAAAGATCAAATGTTGATAGGTCAAGTAATATAAACAGTGAGAACCGATCACTGAATTTGGTTAATGTATTTGATATAGTATGGTTCCTGTGAAGTGGTAAAATCTGAATGGATTAAATTCAAGAGAGATTAGAAAGAGCTTCTGGGAAAGGTCTTGTCTCTCCCTAGACAAGGAAGATAACCCATGGAGACCCTGGATATTCTCTCTGCCATCTTATAAACACAAGGGGGAATAAACTATGGGATCAAGTTAACACTATGAAAATTATGGCAGATAGATAGAAAACATCAAGATCCTTGTGGACACTGAATTACTGAAGAAAACTATCCTATCTCTGGACTATATTACCCAATAAATCCCCTTCGTCATATTAAGCACAGGTCAGTAAACTAGTCCACAAACCAAATCTATCCTGCTACCTTTTTTTTTTTTCCCCTAAAGACAGCCAGTGAGCTAAGAATAGTTTCTACATTTGCGAGTAACTGGAAAAGAGTTTAAAAAATAATATTTTGTGACAAATAAAAATGGTATAAAATTGAAATTTTAAGTGTCCATAAAGTTTTATTAGAATATGGTCATGATCACTCATTTACATACTTCTGTGAAATTGATACAGAAACACCCTATGAAGTTGTGGTGAGAAATGAATGTAATAGTAAACACAGCATGCCATCTGGCACTAAGTAAACACTTATTAAATGATAACTGTACTCTTCATCTATCATCATCATGATCAACAACATCCTTTCACCAAAAGATGGCTTAAATGTCACTTCCTATCTTCTTTGTAAAGACTTTCTGGAGGCCTATCAGAATTAAATGCTCCCTCTTCTGTGCTTCCAAAGCACATTATACCTATCTGTTTTACAGCACTGCCACACTGAATAATAATTACTTATATGACTATCTCTGGACTGTAAAATGTTCAAAGCTTGTCTCTGAAAGCCTTATTCATATGGTATTTTCAGTGCCAACTTTGGAATATATAGCTATTCCTTAAAAAAAAGAAGTTGAATTAATTTTGTCAAGGCCCAGCTCTAAAATTAATGCCGTTATCAAATCAAGTCAAGGAAAAAAACAAAAAGTGGTACTGAAATGGTTTGAGATACAGTTTTAGAAGTTCAGTGTTTTTCTTTTCTTATCCCAACTATTGCTATAAAAAGAAAAGATGAGCAGCATCATTCTAAAGCACTATGACCTTATCTTCCACTTCAATCTCCATAATCTTTATTTATCAATAAAAATGCTCACAGGGAAGCCCAGGCCCATCTAAAAGTTTATTTAGTTCTTAAGAAAATATACACAGAGTTTCTCTAAAGAGAAAAGGAAACATTCCACACCAGACAAAATATACTGGTTAACATGCCATCAGTACTACAGCTCGTAGTTTTCAAAAGTATTCTATACAGGCTTCCCAGGTGGCTCAGATGGTGAAGAATCTGCCTGCAATGCAGGAGACCTGGGTTCAACCCCCGGGTCAGGAAGATCCCCTGGAGAAAGGAATGGCAACCCACTCCAGTATTGTTGCTGGGATAATCCGAAGGTCAGAGGAGCCTGGTGGGCTACAGTCCATGGTGTCTCAAAGAGGAGTTAGACACGACTGAGTGACTAACACTTTTCGGGGGCTTCCCTGGTGGCTCCGATGGTAAAGAATCTGCCTGTAATTCAGGAGACCCAGGTTTGATCCCTGAGTTGGGAAGGTCCCCTGGAGAAGTATAATCTTTATCTTTCAGTAAAAATATTCATAGGGAAGCTCAGATCTACCTAAAAGTTTATTTAGTTCTTAAGAAGACATGTACAGAGTTTCTCTAAAGAGAAAAAGGACTGTACACCAAACAAACAACTGAATAGCAGGCCGGCAGTACTACAGCTGCTGCTAAGTCACTTCAGTCGTGTCCGACTCTGTGCGACCCCATAGACGGCAGCCCATCAGGCTCCCCCTACTTTTCAAAAGCATACTGTAAGATATTTTCAAAGTTTGCCAGAATATAAAACTGCCTAGTTCACAGGTTTTCACAGACCTAGCTTGTATACTCTACATTGAAAAAAGAGTAACTTCTTTATGATTATTAATTTATTTGCCTAAGGCATCCAAAATGTCCTAGAAAGTCTGATCTGTAGCTCAAGACAAGTTCTGCTAAACAGAATGTTTTGATTCTCATGATGGAGCTAATGAATCAGTGATGATGACTAATAACAGGGAAACAAAACAGCTCTGCTAATTGTAAATGGAGCAATCACCAGTAATAATGTCAGTATTTTAAAAGCTGATGACTGTGCTTTCAAGGTGCACACGCCTAACACTAAGTTGTTGTTCTTCAGTCACCCAGTAGTGTCCAACTCTTTGCAACCCCATGGACTACAGCACAACAGGCTTCCCTGTCCCTCACCATCTCCTGAACTTTGCCCGAGTTCATGTCCATTGCATCGGTGATGTCATCCAGCCATCTCATCCTCTGACACCCTCTTCTCCTTCTGCCCTCAATCTTTCCCAGCATCAGGGACTTTTCCTATGAGTCAGCTGTTCACATAACATGAAAAATACTGGAGCTTCAGCACCAGTCCTTCCAATGAATACACGGGGCTGATTTCCCTTAAGATTGACTGGTTTGATCTCGTGCTGTCCAAGGGGACTCTCAAGAGTCTTCTCCAGCCCCATAGTTCGAAAACATCAATTCTTCAGCACTCCATCGTCTTTACAGTCCATCTCTCACAATCATACGTGACCACTGGCAAGACCATAGCCTTGACTATACAGCCCTTTGTTGGCAGAGTAACATCTCTGCTTTTTAACACACTGTCTAGGTTTGTCATCGCTTTCCTGACAAGAAGCAATCGTCTTCTGATTTCATGGCTGTAGTCACCATCCACAGTGATTTTAGAGCCAAAGAAGAGGAAATCTGTCACCACTTCCACCTTTTCCCCCTCTACTTGTTGTGAAGTAATGGGGTTGGATACCATGATCTTATTTTTTTTAATATTTAGTTTTGAGGTGGCTCTTTGACGCTCCTCCTTTACCCTCATCAAGAGGCTCTGTAGTTCCTCTTTGGTTTCTGCCATTAGCGTGGTATCATCTGTATATCTGAGGTTGTTGATGTTTCTCCCCCCTATCTTGATTCTGGCTTGCAACTCTTCCAGCCTAGCATTTCTCATGATGTGCTCAGTGTAGATTAAACAGACAGGGTGACAGCAGATAGCCCTGTCGTACTCCTCAATCTTGAACCAACCAGTTGTTCCATACAGGGTTCTATCTGTTGCTTCTTAAACCGCATACAGGTTTCTCAGGAGACAGGTAAGATGGTCTGGTATTTCCATTTCTTTAAGAGCTTTCCACAGTTTATTATGATCCACACAGTCAAAGGCTTTGGCATAGTCAATGAAACAGAGGTAGATGTTTTTCTGGAATTTCCTAGCTCTCTCTATGATCCAGCAAATGTTGGGTTTGTTTAATGCTTTTCTCATGATTAGATTGGGATTAGACTCAGATTATAGGTTTTGGGGAGAAAGACACAGAGGCAAATTGCCATCCAAATCATATCATTTCAAGAGGACACACTATTAATAGCATGAAACTCATTAAATATCCTACATAACTGAAAAGGAAAAAGTGAAGCTCAAGCTTCTTAGACTGTGCCAACATTAATGAAAACAGTCATTACCTACTTGGTCTACATTATGGGCCAGGCACTATGGTCAATGTCTTATGAATTCATGTCACTCAATTCTCAATAAAACCTTATGAAATAAATATTAGCTTTCTTCTTCTTCTTCTTCTTCTTCTTTTTTTTTTTTTAACTAGATCAGGAAACAAGAGCTGAGACTTTAAGCAAAAATGGTCACAACTACAGAATTATTAAGAGCAGGACTCAGATCTGAAATGGCCTGATTCTCTAAGGCCCATTCTCTTCTCCACCATTCGAGGTCACCTCCCTGCAAAAGGGAATAGAGTTATTTTTGCATCTATACACAGACATACCATGACATGCTAAGGAGCTCTAACAATATGGTTGTAGGAGATGAAAACAAGACGAAAAAATTCCAAGGTGAATTTGAAATAATCTCTGATTTCAAACTTCTTCCTCTTGGATTGGGTACTCAGTAGAGTTCACTATAGTTCTTGAGCTTGATCTAACATTTTCTTCTCCACATGGAGTTTCCTAGTATGCACAGATATCTCCACACATAAATACTTCTTAGATGCATAGAATGATAGAGCCAGAAGGAATTGGGGGTTTCTTTGTCTCTGTCAATTTATTTTATTTTTTTTACATTTTGTGAAGCTGAAGCTTTACAGTGACGTCCAGCATAGTGATTTATAATAGTTAAAAAGATAAATGAACGTCAACAATAACTGTATATATACACATGTATTTTTTAGGAGATTCCCTGATAGCCCAGTTGGTAAAGAATCTGCCTGCGATGCAGGAGACCCCGGTTTGATTCCTGGGTTGAGAAGATGTGCTGGAGAAGGGATGGGCTACCCACTCCAGTATTCTTGGGCTTCCCTTGTGGCTCAGCTGGTAAAGAATCTGCTTGCAATGTGGGAGACCTGGGTTCAATTCCTGGATTGGGAAGATCCCCTGGAGAAGGGAGAGCCTACCCACTCCAGTATTCTGGCCTAGAGAATTCCATGTAATGTATAGTCCATGGGGTCACAAAGAGCCGGACACAAGTGAGTGACTTTCACTTCACTTCATACTTTAGTGTTCTTATCTATTGAAACCAGACGCTGAGGAGGACATATATGGGTTTCAATCTCGGTTGCACATCAGAATGATCTAGGAACCCAGGGATTTTGAAAAATATTCAAAACTCCAGCTATTCTCCCAAATCAATTAAGTAAGAATAACTGAGCCTGAATCCCAGACAGGAATATTTCTTTAAAGCTCCCTGGATGATTCCAAATTGCAGCCATAGTTGGGAAATATGAGTAGAGATTAAGTTGTGCTGTGATAGTGATGAACTGAATCCATCCGAAATTTTCCAGTGCTAATGCTGGAGGTCAAAGCTACTAACTGCACGGAAGGATATGATCTCTCAGTTAAGGACAAAGATTATATTCATAGGTTTACTCTTTGATCTCTTTTCTTCTTTTTACCTTTTATTATCATTTATTCTGGTGACTTGGGGGTGGCGATGTTGTAGACTAAACAGGGTAATATTGCGTAATGCAGAGAAGAGTTTAACCTATAGTTAACTAGTCTGAATGTCCAAATTTGTACTGGGCTTGATAAGTTATATTACCGAGATGATGATTTTATCTAAATGTAAAGTTTCCTAAGATTCTAAAAACTAGAATAGCCTCTGCTTCTTTCTGTTAATCTGGGCTTCAGGGGAGTCACAGCCTGTAAAGTATGAGATGGGATGTTCAGGAACAGTACCAGTTTGCAAAGACAGTTGGGAATAAAAGAACATCGTGCACTGAGGGAAGTTCAAAGAGTTTGGTAATGGCTAGAGAACAGCAAGTAGGGGGAAGAGGCAGGATATAAAAGTAGAAAAGTTGGCAGAGGCAAAATCACAAAAGGCATAATCATTATTCATGATGATCAATCTGACCTTTCTCCTGTAAGTGGGGGGAAGAAAATGACAGGCATTAAGCAGGGGAGGAGCACGATCTGACTAGTGTTCCGAGAAGATAAATTTGGAATGCATATATAACTGGCACTATGGGGTCACAGGCTAAAGGCAAAGAGATAGCTGCAGTAAGTCCAGAGGAAAGAATGCCTGAATAAATGCACTAATTAAGAATACAGAGGAAAAGCTAGATTCATGGACTATTTGGGACTTAGAACAAAGACTGTATCCATTTAAAAGAGTTGTTTCTAACCACTGTCATTAATTTTCTTTCTCTTTTTCTTCTTTAAATCCATTCCCATCAGGCATTTGCCCACACTACTTCAAAAAATTTACACTTACCAAGATCCCCTATAAAGTCCACTGCTAAATCCAATGGTCAGTTCTCAGTTTTATTTTTGGACTGATTGACAACATGTGATGCTGTTAATCATTCTGGAGCTTTCTCTTCACTTAACTTTCAAGAGCCCACACTTTCCTACCTCTGTGGCTCCTTCTTCGTCAGTCTTCCTGGCTTTATTCTTTCTCATCTCCCTCATCTCTAAATGGTGTACTGCCCCAGGGCTCATTTTTCTGATTTGTACTCTTTGCTGTGTAATTCCCTTGGTCATCTCAAACAGATCCATGGTTTTATGTTTCATCTACACACTGATGACTTCCAAATTTATATCTCTAGCCTGGACCTCATCCATGAACTAAATCCATATTTATGGAGTTACCTACCCTACATCTCTATTATGAATATCAGAAGGACATCTCAAGATTTAATGTTTTAATATTCCTCCATAAACCTGCTCTTCTCACAACCCTCTTCATCTCTGTAAAGAGCAACTTCACTCTTTTAGTTGCTCAAGTCAAAAACCTTGGAGTCATCCTTAACCCATCTTTTTCTCTTACACTGCACATACAAGCCAACAGTAAATCCTGTCAGCCATACATTCATAACATATCAAAACTACCTCTCACCCTTTGCTACTGGTCCAAGCCATCTTCATGTACAACCTGGTTCCCTGCCCCCGCCTGGCTTCAACCTAGTCTCAACATGGCAATCAGAATGCTTCTATGAAAACACAAATCAGACTATGATACTCCTCTCTTCAAAACCCTTCAAAGATTGCCCCACCTTAATAAGAGTACAAGTAAAAATTCATAGGTCAAGGTGCCATATAATCCCCTCACTGACTTCACTTCCTACTTACTCTTGCCTCTCTGGCTTGACTGAGGGGTACTGGGTTCCCCTCACTATGCTTCAAACACCCCAAGAATGTACCCATATCAAAATCCCTGCCTGGAATACTTTCTTCTTCGATATCCATTTGGCTTCTTTGTTCACCTACCTCAGGTTGATACGTAACTGTCCTCTCTATGAAGCCTTCCCTCACCACCCCTAAGTAAAACTGTATCCACCCACACACACCATATTTACACAGATATACTTTTTTCTCCCTTCCCTGCTTCATTTTTCTTAGTAGATATCACTAACATATTCTACATTTTACTTATTTATCTTAATTTTGGCCATGTTCTCCACTAGAATTTAAGTTCCATGAGAGTAAATCATTTTGCATTCATTGTTCTAATCCCATGCCTAGGACAGTATCCAATACATAACATGTGCTCAAAAAATAACTCTTGAATTAATTAATTTGCTTAGGTGAAATGAGTAAAAGGGAAGAAATTCTGGCTGCCTTAGAATTATTAACTTGGGTATTTCATTGCACTAATTACAATGTCATTAACCAAGCTATAGGATACAAGGTGGGAGACTGGGAAAGAGAAAAAATAAGTCACTCTAAGCAAGGACTCAATTTAAAATCTGATTTAGAGCAGCATCAATTTCTAAATTTAGAACTAGGTGGAGGGAAACATGAAGGGCCAGAAATAGAATAATTTAATCCCTTGAAAACCAAGTTAGCCACTCTCAAATAAGAGTTTGGTAATAATTCTCAACCCAAACATTTCTGCTTTACTTTAAAATCCATTATTCTACGAGGGCGCTCCTTACTCACCTAACTGCTTGAAAACTGTAAAGATCCATCTACATAACAACTAGCTTTCTGAAATCTTTATTTCAATGTCTCAAATACACTTCAAACTCAAAATATCCAAACATGAAATTCTGACCTTTCCCTCACCCTTCAAACCTGACACTCTGTAGCAAAGCTCCCCATCTCAATAAATTCATCACCAAATATTGTTGATTCTCCTTCTTAAATATCTCTTGAATCCATCTTCCTGTCTCCATATCCAATCTGCATCCATTCCTGTATCCATTCTCTTCTGAATGTTTATATTACTCTTCTGAGGAATCACTTAGAAATGCAAATCCAGTAGTTATCCCATTTAATGTTTAAAATGTTTAAACGCTCTCCCGTCAGAAGAGATAAAAATTCTTAACATGATCTATAAGGTTTTATTTTTTTCCAGCTTCATTTCTAATTAGCTCTCCCTTTGTTTTCCTAATATTGGCTTTCTTTCATTTTCTGATCTCTACCCTCAGGATATCTAGAGCAGAAACCTGAGAAATAACTACCATAAACTCAGGGAGTCAGGATAAAATGCTTTTCACCCAAAATTCTTGCCTTCATATATGAAGATAAGTTTCAACTGCACTAATAACACAATTTTATGTCATATAGTTCACAATAAAGGAAAGCTTCATATTTATTTCTCTTCTTCCCTAAAAAGAAAGATAGCTACTGACAGACTAAAACTCAAATCTCTCCCTCCCCACTTCATTCCTGAGGCACAGCATCTTTCTGTTCTGACTGATAACTATGTTTAAATACACTGACATTGAAAAGCCCCAAGTAAAAAAGGCCCACAAATCATATATTATCTAAATAGCTTCAATTTTCACAAATAAATTATTCTTACCCTGTATACCTAAGTAATACTTTGCTGCCACTGGTTTATACATAAATTTTTTTTTCAAATACTCAGCATGATATTATGTGTAATACCTAATCTTTACTGTATTATTTGTGATAATGATGGCAAGGAAAATGAAAATTCACGATCAAAATGATTTAAGAAAAAAATGCTATTAAAGCTAACAACATGACCTTAACATACATTGTTGGTTTTGTTCAGTCACTAAGTTGTGTTTGACTCTTTGTGACCCCATGGACTGCAGCATGCTAGGCTTCCCTGTCTCTTACTATCTCCTGGAGTTTGCTCAAACTCATGTCCATTGAGTTGGTGATGTCATCCAACCAACTCATCTTCTGTCACCCCATTCTTCTCCTGCCCTCAATTTTTCCCAGCATTAGAGTCTTTCCCAATGAGCTGGCTGTTTGCATCAGGTAGCCAGTGTATTGGAGCTTCAGCTTCAGTCCTTCCAGTGAATATTCAGGGTTGATTTCCTTAGGAAATCAGTTCGGACTGACTGGTTTGATCTCCCTGCAGTCTGAGGACTCTGAGTCTTTTCCAGCACCACGGTTTGAACTAATTCTTTGGTGCAGAGTCTTCTTTATGGTCCAACTCTCACATCCATGAATGACTAGAGGAAAAACCACAGCTTTGATTATATGGTCCTTTGTCGGTGAAGTGATGTCTCTGTTTTTTAATACACTGTCTAGGTTTGTCATAGCTTTCCTTCCAAGGAACAAGCAACTTTTAATTTCATGGCTGCAGTCACCATCTGCAGTGATTCTGGAGCCCAAGAAAAGAAAGTCTGTCACTGTTTCCATTGTTTGCCCATCTTTTTGCATGAAGTGATAGGACCGGATGCCATGATCTTTGTTTATTGAATGTTGAGTTTTTAAAGTCAGCTTTTTCACTTTCCTCTTTCACTTTCATCAAGAGGCTCTTTAGTTCTTCTTTGCTTTCTGCCATAAGGATAGTGTCATCTGCATATCAGAGGTTATTGATATTTCTCCTGGGAATCTTGATTCCCGCTTATGCTTCATCCAGCCTCACATTTCACATGATGTACTCTGCATATAAGTTAAATAAGCAGGGTGACAATATACAGCCTTGATGTACTCCTTTCCCAATTTGGAACCAGTCCGTTGTTCCATGTCTGGTTCTAACTGGTGCTTCCTGACTGCATACAGGTTTCCCAGGAGGCAAGTTAGGTGGTCTGGTATTCCCATCTCTTGAATAATTTTCCACAGTTTGTTGGGATCCACACAAAGGCTTTAGTGTAATCAGTGAAGCAGAAGTAGATATTTCTCTGGAATTCCCTTGCTTTTTCTATGACCCAACAGATGTTAGCAATTTGATCTCCAATTCCTCTGCCTTTTCTAAACATAGTTTGTATATCTGGAAGTTCTTGATTTACATACCACTGAAGCCTAGCCTGAAGGATTTTGAGCATTACCTTGCTAGCCTGTGAAATGAGCATAGTTGTACAGTAGTCCAAACATCTTTGGCATTGCCTTTCTTTGGGATTGGAATGAAAAGTGACCTTTTCCAGTCCTATGGTCACTGTTGAGTCTTCCACATTTGCTGACACACTGAGTGCAGCACTTAAACGGCATCATCTTTTAGGATGTGACATAGCTCAACTGGAATTTCATCACCTCAACTAGTTTTGTTCGTGGTAATACTTCCTAAGGCCCACTTGACTTCACACTCCATGACGTCTGGCTCTAGGTGAGTGACCATACCATCATGCTTATCCGGGTCATTAAGATTTTTTTCTATGTAGTTCTTTTGTGTATTCTTGCCCCTTCTTTTTAATCTCTTCTGCGTCTGTTAGGTCCTTGCCATTACTGACCTTTACAGTGCCCATCTTTGCATGAAATGTTCCCTTGGTACTCCAATTTTCTTGAAGAGATGTCTAGTCTTTCCCATTCTATTGTCTTCCTCTATTTCTTTGCATTGTTCACTTAAGAAGGCTTTCTTATCTCTCCTTGCTATTCTCTGGCACTCTGCATTCAGTTGGGTATATCCTTCCATTTCGCCTTTGCCTTTCACTTCTCTTTCTCAGCTATATGTAAGGCATCCTCAGACAACCATTTGTCTTCTTGCATTTCTTCTTCTTTCAATGATTTTGGTCACTGCCTCCTGTACAATGTTATAAACCTCTGTCTATAGTCTTCAGGGCACTCTATCAGATCTAATCCCTTGAATCTATTTGTCACCTCCACTGTATAATCATAAGGGATTTGATTTAGGTCATATCTGAATGGGCTAATGGTTTTTTTCCCTACTTTCTTCAACTTAGGCCTGAATTTTGCAATAAGGAGCTCATGACCTGAGTCTCAGTCATGTCCAGTCTTGTTTTTGTTGACTCTTATTGATATACATAATATACAAAATTCAAAAATAATATTCCTTTCTTTAAGCTTGTCATTAGTAAGGTTCTTACTAGAGTATTACCATTCTGTATTTTTCTCCCAAGAAACTAGGAAATGTGAATACAATGATGAAGTGGTTGAATACTAGAGATCATTAGGATCAAACAGAATATAAAAATATTTAATCAAAGAATATGGAAGGAACCGAATAAAGAACCAGAAAACAGACTTTCATGTAAATAAGGACCTTTGAATATGACAAAATAGCATGACTAAAAAACACTGGAGTAAGGAAAGGCTACTAGACAACAAATAAGGTGGGAAAATTGTCTTTCTCCATAGGAGAAAAAGAAAATTAGATTCCATTCTCACACCATAATCCTATCACCAAAAATTAATTGAAAAAAGAAAAACTAAAATTAAAAATCTGAAACTGAAAAACACAACTTTAACCATTTTAAGAAAATATAGGAGTATATATCTGTGATCTCTTAAAGAAAGATTTCTGAAACAAAACAGGGGGAAAGAATGTTAAATGTGAATAAATTAAAATTTTAAACTTCTATTCAATATGAGTTTAGAGTTTTAGTCTCATAACCAAAACCAAAGTTTTAAGACCAGACAGAGATTGAGAGAAGATATCTGCCATGAATGTCACAGACTGTGAATCAATCTAAAGGTCCACAAACTTCTGAAAAGAAAACAAATATTCTAGGCTTTGCAGACAACATGTTTTCTGTTGCAATTACTCAACTCTGCCACTATAGTGCAAAAGCAGCCATAGACAATATATAACTAAATTAGTATGGCTATGCTACAATAAAACTTTACTTATGGACACAAATCTGAATTTCATATAATTTTCACATGGTCCTTTCACAAGGTCTGTCTAGTCAAGGCTATGGTTTTTCCAGTAGTCATGTATGGATGTGAGAGTTGGACTATAAAGAAAGCTGAGTGCCGAAGAATTGATGCTTTTGAACTGTGGTGTTGACTCTTGAGAGTCCCTTGGACTGCAAGGAGATCCAACCAGTCCATCCTAAAGGAAATTAGTCCTGAATATTCACTGGAAGGACTGATGTTAAAACTGAAACTCCAATACTTTGGCCACCTGATGCGAAGAACTGACTCATCTGAAAAGACCCTAATGCTGGGAAAGGCTGAAGGCAGAAGAAGGGGATGACAGAGGATGAGATGGTTGGATGGCATCACTGAGTCAATGGACATGAATTTGAGTAAACTCCAGGAGGTGGTGATGGACAGGGAGGTCTGGTGTGCTGCAGTCCATGGGGTCGCAAAGAGTCGGACACGACAGAGCAACTGAACTGAACTATATGTCATTTTAATGCACAATTCTTTCTTTCTTTCTTTCTTTTTTTTTGCTAATGACTTGTTGCTTGCTGTTTATATTTGGACTATGGAAATGATGTTAGACAAAAAGCAAATTTGAGCAATTTTCTTATTTGAGTTCAAAATGGGTTGTAAAGCAGCAGAGACAACTCACAACATCACCAACGCATTTGACCCAGGAACTGCTAATGAACGTACAGTGCAGGGGTGCTTCAAGGAGGAGACAAGAGCTTTGAAGATGAGCAGTACAGTGGCTGGCCATCAGAAGGTGACAACAACAACTCAGAGTCATCATTCAAAGCTGATCCTTTTACAAATACACAAGAAGCTGCCAAAGAACTCAGCCTTGACCATTCTATGGTCATTGGGCATTTGAAGCAAACTGGAAAGGTGAGAAAGCTTGGTAAGTGGGTGCCCCATGAGCTGACTGAAAATCAAAAACATCATCATTTTGAAGTGTGCCTTCTCTTATTCTACATAAGAACAACAAACCATTTCTCGAATGGACTGTGACATAGGACAAAAAGTGGATTTTTCATGACAACCGGTGACAACCAGCTCAGTGGCTGAACCAAGAAGAAGCTCCAAAGCACTTCCCAAAGACAAACTTGCACCAAAAAAAAGGTCAAGGTCACTATTTGGTGGCCTGCTGCATGTCTGATCCACTACAGCTTTCTGAATGCTAGTGAATCCATTACATCTGAGAAGTGTGCTAGCAAATTGATGAGGCACACCAAAACACCACAATGCTTACAGCCAGCACTGGTCAACAGAGAGGGCCCAGTTCTTTTTCATGACAACACCCAACCACACAAAGCTTCAGAAGTTGAACGAACTGGGCTATGACATTGTGCCTCATCTGCCATATTCACCTGACCTCTTGCCAACCAACTACCACTTCTTCAAGCTTTTTGATAACTTTTTGCAGGGAAAACGCTTCCACAACCAGATGGAGGCAGAAAATGCTTTCCAAGAGTTCATCAGGTCCTGAAGCACAGATTTTTATGCTATAGGAATAAACAAACTTACTTCTCACTGGCAAAAAATGTATCAAGTGTAATGGTTCCTACTTTGATTTATAAAGATGTGTTTGAGCCTAGCTACAATGATTTAAAATTCATGGTCCAAAACCGCAATTACATTTGCACCAACCTAATGATTTAAGTGAGAAAAGAGGAAATCCTATATAAAGATGTGAGAATGGCAGAGGAAAAGAGAAGACAAAGTTGAGAAATATTCATAAGTTTTCATCAGCGGGACTTGATGACTGATTGATTAGATGTTGGCAGTCATTTTGGGGAGTGTAGAAAGCTTCATGTGTTTTCCAACTGCTTCCTGACTACACTTGCTCTGACTTTTAAATAGCTTTTAGAACTGACGTCTGCATTAGCTGATAATGGACCATCAGCGATAGCTAAGTGATAGAAAAGCATTTTAGAAAACAAAATATCAGAGCAATTTTGAAAGAGATGTAGCAGAAAGGTTTTTTCTCTGCTCTGTAGTTTCTGACAAAGTGTGTGTCACAGTATATGTTCCTGAGGGCTAAGGATACTGTTGAGTATTAGTGTATCTTAATCTTCAATTACTGAAGGAAGATATGATCAAAGAGTTTGGGACCACATAACTACAAATCCTGGCTCCAACATTTACTGTATGACTTTGGTCAAGTCATTTAACTTCTTCTCTGTCTCTATTTCTTTATCTCTGCTGCTACTCAATGAGTAAAATAAAATAATAGACTTTATCCCATAAGGTTGTGAAAATTAAATGAATATAACTGTGTATTTATGTATGTATGTATGTGTGTCTTTTGTGTTTTTTTTGTATTTATGTATGTGTTGTGTGTGTGTGTGTGTGTATGTGTTTGCTGTTATTATTCATTCATCATACTAGGTACCCACTAAGTGCTGGGACAGTGTACTATGTGCTAGAGAAGTGGAAATGAGAAATTTACGTTTTTGCTCAATTACAGTAAATAGCCATCTACACCGAAAGACAGGCATGTGACCTAATGTGCTCTCTCTACCCTAAGTAATTAACAATTTCTGAATCTAATTCTCAATCCATCCGAAGCCATCAATAATTTTAATGTCATTTAATCTTTCAACAATTGCTAAAAATCAATGGAAAAGGCTTCTTATTACACATAAAAAAATCGTTACTAATATACAAATCTATGGACGTTGTCATTTTCTAAACTATATTTTCACTCTTATCTCTAAATTTGTACGTTATTCTATTTCTTTTATCCTCCTGAAAGGTTCTCATCTAAAAAATTCATAAATAAACAAATCTAATGCTAATCTGAAAGATTCACAAAGAAATAAAACTTCTAGAAACTTATCTCTAAATTTCCCTCTGTTCTAAGGATGTTTTCATTTTTTAATTTCTTTTATTCTTAACTACACTGTTACTGTGAAATCATAAATAATACTCGAAGAAACTACCTGAATCTTAGAACTATAAAGACAAAGATGGTTGAATGAATATTAACAAGAATTTTTTTATTGCTTAGTTGAAAACGAATTATTCTCTTTAGCGTGAAACCGTTTGGTTTTTATTATTTAAGAGTATTTGTACATTTTCTTTAATAAAATGATGTTTCTTTATTGTCAAAAGCATCTAGTTATTCCCTCATCAACTTACTTTGCAACATTCTCCTTCAACAAAAGATATCTTAATTGCATCCAGCTCTCTATTGAAAATTTACAGTGCTAATCCTTCCAGCCATTTTGTTTTCAGCTTGTAACACTAGCAGCCAGCTGCCATCAGCCTGACTCTATTAGCATATCGGATAATTTACAAAATAAGCACAGAAATGGAACTAAAAGATATGGTGGCTTATATCAGAATAAAATTATACATTAGACATGATACATTAGATAAACTCTTTAAACATGCTTCTTCTTTTCAGTATAATAATTGAAAGTAATCATTATTTTCTTAATATAAATGCTTATTCCTGCACACAGTAATTTTTCCTTCTCCCAGGTTCTATAAGTGAAGTTGACCTATCACTGTTTAAATATAAGACTTTTCAAATTTTAATAGAATAAACTACAAGTGTATTTTACATGTTTTTTTAAAGGATAAAGGGGTTGGATATTTGGTGCTGTAATTTATAACTATATTCCAGCAGGCCACCTAGCCAAGAATAATAAATACGTAAAAGCTAACATATATTGTTCTCACATCTCAAGGGTGTTTCTAGTAGCCAGCAGACAGCAAACAATTCTTCACCTGTTTTGACTTGCAATAGCCTGCTGTTTGAATGTCAATATTAACGTGCCCTCACCAAATATCACTAAAGTCTTAGATGACAAATTATCTAAAGCAATTTTAATATGATGGGAAAGGGTAGGACCAAAGAGTTTCTACCAGTTTGCTGTTCTTCAGAACTCTTTTCTATCCCATCCTTCCTCTTCCCCCAGTAAGTCCCACTCACCTATATTTAATAAATGTTTTGAAATTATATTATTCATTAACCCATTTCATCACTTAGCATAACACTCTTTTAAGAGGCTCTTCTAGCTCATTAAATAATACTATCTAGAAAGTTTGTTAACTTAATAGAATACAACACTTCCTTTAAGTAACAATAAACAACAACAAAGAGTCTGAAGAGGGAAAAAACCCTGCAAGAAAATATAATGCTCAAGGATACGGATTACCAAAGTGCTTTTAAGAACTTCATTTTCTCTTCCAAACCCCTCCCTGTCTCCAAGGCATTTTTCTGTTTTTACTGTGATGCTAACTAACCATCCAGGCTGCTGTAGAAACCTCTGGTTAGAATGGATTTCAAGGCTGCTGTGTCTTGTGAGGAACCAATCAGATTTCTTTGTTTCATCTGCAACATTCCATCAGGGTTATATAACATCTTAGATACATGAAACATCCTAATAATATAGTGTATTTCCATCTATAGTTAGTTATCTATTGTCACTAAAGTTGGCACATAAAAACCCCATATTATTATTCTGTGTCATTCTATAAAATCAAAGGAATATAGTACAGATGAGAAGGTTATATTTCTTTTGGGAGGAGAAGATAGCGTGAGCTTGCTTTGTCTAAAAGAAAGAGTTTTTGAAAATATAAAATATGAGCCCTCTGCAGACTAATAAGATCAATACTGATCCCCTCCTTATTTCTGTCTACAGTAAAGTGGGTGAGGTAATTCAACACAGCACCAGCCATACAGCTGTCAATTCTTAAAACATACAACATGACCTTAGTATAGAATAAAACATAGATTTTTAAACCCAGGCTTAATCTTCACTAATTTTTTAAAGCACAGAAAAATTAAGTATTTCCTACTTAAATATTTTCTCAAACAAGAGAATCCAAACTCTAAATGTCATAGCCCAATTAAACACCCAAAACAGCAACCAAAAAACCGTCTACCAGCAGCACTGTTACCTATATGATCAGAATACTTGCAGTACACTTATACTGGAACCACACCAATATTCATATTCTCTCTCTCCCTGCTAGAGATCACGCTGCATAACTTAAAACACTGCTCTTCTGTGCTATTAATATAACAACTCAGATATTCAGAACAGATTCGGCTGGAACCTGTGAATCTAGTCTTTTCTTTCTTTTTACAACTTAAAGGCATCCCACATATGATGCTTACAAATTAGCACAGGATTAAAATAGTGACCGAATGCATAAAAAAGCTGAGTCTGTTGGGTGTGGCTTAAGTAAATATATCTTGTCTCAACTGGACAGCTCCTCAGTAACATGCAGTCACCGACACCCAAAATGTATGAGTACATAAGTGCTTCCGGGAGTGGGTGGGAAACTAAACCTCCATGGTTTTTTTTTATGCTTGATGTTCAATTGTTTCTATACTGTACTTCTGAAATGACAGTGCCTTGAGTCAATGCTGAGCGTTGCTCAAGAAACCAAGGACAGAGAAATTTTACTTGTCCTACTTCCTCTCCTTATTTTATACTCACTGTCTAAAACATGGCCGTTCTTACTAACATTTTGCTTTCCTAAAAGAGGTAATCATTTAAATCATGACTATGTGTAATGCGAACTCACACTGCATCACACTCATCAATAAAATATTAAGTGCCAACTCCAGTGTTCATTCTACTTATTTTCCATCTCACCAGAGAATGCTCTACTAATGCTCTCTACTATTATAAAAATGAACAATATAAGGAAAGAACAATACCAGGAGCTGCGACAAATGTGCAACAGAAAATAAAAAACCTCTAAGTGTTTACTTTTAAAAAAAAAACTAGTGCTTAAAAAAAACCTTCATGTATTCATGTACATCTATTTCTCTATATACACATTATACATATTTAGTACAAATATAAATCTGTTTATAAGCTGCCAGGCATGCATTTATCAATGCTACACATGCAATATACCTGAAACCTCTATAGAGAGAGGGCATGCAGATTTCAGAACTATACATTTTTATTCTTAAGTGGCCATAATCAAATATTAAAACAGCCAAGGATATCTGACATACTGAACTATATCTAAGCTTTTCATCTTGTTAAGTAATTTTCTCTGCCATTCCGTGTAGCAAACCCACCTTTGGATCATATTGATGATTGTTTTTTCCCCATGCCCTCTACGTGCTGCACCATTTTGTCTTCTGGACAGTGGAGAAATCGGCAGAACAGCAGTGAAGGAGTGTAGTGGAGCCAGCAGAGGCAGTGCCAGCCTCCTACTGCAGTCTGTATATTGAACGCACTCAAACCCACAGGTGCCTACGTAAAATCCTCCAGCTGCAGCCTGCAACTTCATGTTTCCTTCAGCAGCAGATCTGTATGCTACTTTCACTTTCTTTTAACCCAATAAATGTACAGGATTCAAACAGCAGTATGCATCTTCTGAAAATGAATTTCACAGAAAATACCTACATAGACTTTATTAAGTCACCAAAAAAGAGTGGCTTTTTAAATCAGGAGAATAATTACCAAATTATGAAGATGCAGAAGAATAATCACCGAAATATTTCTAACATTTAAAAAATTTTTAATAGTTTTTTCAAGAAAGTATAACATTAGAAAGTAATGTGATATGTCTCACATCTTCTTATATAAATAGCTTATAAAAGTAATTTTTCACATACCATTTAAGTATGTCATGAATAAGTACATAAAAAGGCCTGCCTCTAACCATAACTTTTCATCAACAAATAATCCACTGATAAGAAGAAAATACAGAACTTCTCTGTTAAAAGGCAAAGTGAATCTAAGTAAACCATTGTTCAAACACTGACAGATGAAACAAAAAACAGAGGCTCACAATTCTTTCACATAAACTTCAAACATACACATTCTCATTCTACCAGAATTACAGAATTTGAAAACTGAGAGAAACCTAAAGAAGACAAATCTAACGCTTTTAATTTCTCAGATGAACAAATTAAGTAATGCTTAAAGTACCTTTCCCAAGGTCACATAGCTGGTCAGTAGCAAAACTTGGATTTCTGAACACATCTTTTAATAAATAATTAATAACTACTGAGACTCACCCAAGATTAAATAGTAACCTGAATATCCCTATAACTATTAAATAAAGTTTGTGATTAAAAAACCTTTACAAAAAGAATATCCAGGCCCAGATGGTTTCACAGGTGAATTCTACATTCACAAACATTTAAAGAAACAACAATTCTACATAATTTCTTCCAGAAAACAGGAGTAAAGGGAAATCCCCAACTCATTTTATGAAGACAAAATCACTGTGATATCAAAGCTGGTATTACAAAAAACTATAGACCGACATCTCTCGTGAATATAAAAACAGATATCCTCCACAAAGTATTAGCAAATCAAATCCAGTAATGTATTTAAAACAACAACAACAACCACATACACCAAGAGGGATTTATCCTGAGAATGCTAATAAGCTAGTTAACATTTGGAAATCACTCTCAACGTGGGCCTCCTAGGTGGCTCGGTGGTGAAGAATCCACCTGCCAATACAGGAGACTCAGGTTCAATCCCTGAGTGGGGCAGATCCCCCAGAGAAGGAAATGGCAACCACTCTAGTATTCTTGCCTGGGAAATCCCATGACAGAGGAACCTGGCAGGCTATGGTCCATGGGGTCAAAAAGAGCTGGACATGAGTTAGAGACCGAACAACAAAAACAAATCACGCACGTAATATTAATGATTCAAAGAAAAATCATTTGATCACATCACTTGATGTAGAAAGAGCATTTAACAAATTTCACATCTATTCATGATAAAAAAAAAAAAAAAACCCAGAAAACTAGGAGTAGAGGGAAATTTCCTCAGCTGGATAAAGAATATCTACAAAAAACCTACATCATACTTAGTGGTAAACCCCAAAGATCATGACCAAGGCAAGGACACCCTCTCACTACTCTTAGCCATCATCAGACTAGAAGTACTCATCAGTGCATACAGACTGGAAAGGAAGAAATAAAACTATCCCTGTTCTCAAAAGACATTATTTTACACTTAAAGAATTCAAACAAATCTATCCAAAGCAAACAATCCCCTCTCCCAAAAAGCCTCTTACAATTAAGAATTAAGTTTAGCAAGGTCACAGCACAATGTGAAAAAAAATAATATTTTTAAGTTATTCATTTATACTTTTATATATTTAGCAATGTACAATTAGAAACCAAAACTTCAAGCATACAATTGTTAAAAGAAAAGAAATAGTTACAAAGCTAACAAAACAAATACAAGATCTGTATGCTAGAACTACAAAGTGCTGATGAAAGACATCAAATAAGACCTAAATAAATGAAAAACATATGTTCATGGACTGGAAGATCCCACATGGAAAGATTTCAATTCTACTCCAATTCCACAGATTTAATTCAATTCTAACAAATATCCCAGAAGGATGTTTTCATAGATTGTTACATCTTTCATACATTTCTAAAACGTATATAGAAAGATAAAGGATCTAAAATATCTAAAACAAGTATGAAAAAACAACAAAGTGGTAAGAATCACGGTACTCTGTATTAAGACTTACTATAAAGCTACAGTAATCAAGACAGTGTGGTATTGGTAAACTGATAGAAACAGATCGGCAGAACAGAACAGACCCAAGCAAGTATGGTCAACTGATTGGTGACAATGGTGTAAAAGCAATTAGAGCAAAAAAGATATAGCCTTTTCAACAATGGTGCTGGAACAACTGCACATGCGGATGCAACAAAAACAAACATACACATCAACTTTTACCTCAGACATAATATAAAAAGACTTAGAAGTTCTAAGGAAAAAAAGTAAGAGAAATCTTTATGGCTAGGTTGGGCAGAGTTTTTAGCTGATACCAAACGCCTGGGGGCTTCCCTGGTGGTTCGGTGGTAAAGAATCCACCTGCCAATGCAGGAGACGCAGGTTCAATCCCTGGGTGGGGAAGAACCCTGGAGAAGGAAATGGTAACACACTCCACACCAGCATTCTTGCTTGAAAAATTCCATGGGCAGAAGAACCTGGTGGGCTACAGTCCATGCAGCTGCGAAGAGTTGGACACAACTGAAAGACAGCGTGTGCACACACACACACACACCAAAACCAGGATCCATTTAAAAAAAAAATTAAACTTCATCAAAATTAAAACTTTGTTCTGCAAAAATCACCATTATGAGAAAAACAAAACAAGCAATTCACATATCCCAAAAAGGACCTATATCTAGAATATGCAATGAACTCTCAAAACTCAATAGTAAGAAAACAAACAACCTAATTAAAAACTAGACAAAAGATCTAAACAGACGCTTCACCATAGAGGATATACAAAAAGCAAAATAAGCACATGAAAAGATGTTCCACACCATTCACCATTAGAGAACATTAAAATCACAATGAGATACCAGTACACATTTTAATAGAGTGGCTAAAATGAAAAATATGTATATTGACAATATCAAGTGCGCGCAAGGACGTGAAACAACTGGAACCGTCACACACAGCTGCTGGGAATGAACATGGTACAGTCATTCTGAAAAACAGCGTGGCAGTTTCTTATAAAGTTAAACATAATCTTACCATAAAATCCAACAGCCTTACTCCTAGGCACTGACCCTAGAGAAATAAAAACTTATGATCACACAAAAACCTGTCTATGAATGTTTATAATGGCTCTATTCATAATTGCCCCAAAATGGGAAACAATCCAAATGTTCTTCAGTGGGTGAATGAATAAACAATGTGAATGAATAAACAAACTGTCTTATATCTATACAATGGCAATAAAAAAGAACAATGGTGCAGGACCAACTTGGATGAATCTCAAAGGCATTATGCTGAACGAAAGGAGCCAGTCTTAAAAAAGCTGTATTATTCCATTTTCCATTAAATGACATTCTTTGAAAAAATTTTAAAAACTACAGAGATAGAGAATAAATAGTGCACTGGTTTCTAGGACTAGTGGTGGGGGAAGGTTATGAGTGGAAAGGGATATCATAACAGAATCTGTACCATCATGTACACTGATTGTGTGGTGGCAGCTACATCAGAGAAGGCAATGGCACCCCACTCCAGTACTCTTGCCTGGAAAATCCCATGGACAGAGGAGCCTGGTAGGCTGCAGTCCATGGGTCGTGAAGAGTCAGACATGACTGAGTGATTTCACTTTCACTTTTCACCTTCATGCATTGGAGAAGGAAATGGCAACCCACTTCAGTGTTCTTGCCTGGAGAATCTCAGGGATGGGGGAGCCTGGTTGGCTGCCATCTCTGGGGTTACACAGAGTCGGACACAACTGAGGCGACTTAGCAGCAGCAGCAGCTACATACATCAATGTGTGTATTAAAACTAATTGAATGTGAATGTCATACGCACACCTCCCAAGTAAATTTTACCTTATGATAGTTTTTAAAACTTCAATCACTATTATACAGTTCTAAAATCGCTTACTCTGCCCTCTCCTCCGGAAGCCTAACCCAAATATCTAACTTCCCCCAGATACCCCATCATCCCCTCAAACTTACTGTCCTAAGACTGATTTCATTACATTCCCCTCAAACCTCAAGTGAATGGCAACCACAGTACACCCAGGCACCCAAGCCAGAACAAGGTGTCACCCTTGAATCAATCCTGTGAGTTACTACATAACTAGGCATACTAAAAAGCAGAGACATTTCTTTGCCAACAAAGGTCCATCTAGTCAAAGCCATGGTTTTTCCAGTGGTCATGTATGGATGTGAGAGTTGGACTATAAAGAAAGCTGAGCAACAAAGAATTGATGGTTTGGAACTGTGATGTTGGAGAAGACTCTTTAGAGTCCCATGGATTGCAAGGAGATCCAACCAGTCCATCCTAAAGGAAATCAGTCCTGAATATTCATTGGAAGAACTGATGCTGAAGTTGAAACTCCAATACTTTGGCTACCTGATGTGAAGAACTGACTCATTTGAAAAGACCCTGATGCTGGGAAAGATTAAAGGTGGGAGGAGAAGGGGATGACAGAGGATGAGATAGTTGGATGGCATCACCGACTCAATGGACATGAATTTGAATAAACTCCGGGAGGTGGTGATGGACAGGGAGGCCTGGCGTGCTGCAGTCCATGGGGTCCCAAAGAGTTGGACACGACTGAGAGACTGAACTGTAACTAGGACAGTAACGTGATCTATAGCACTACTTGTACCTCCATCAGCTCTAACCGTGCCTAGCACACAACAAGTGTTCAGTCAGTATTCTGTTGAGTGAATGAATAAAGCCATGGCTCTTACTTCACTGGACCCACACCCAATCAATCAAGTTCAGTTGATCCTTTCCTGACATCTCTCCGTGCTCACTGCCACCCTCTTATTTTAGGTTCTGATCACTCTCACTTGGTTGCCGTTGCAATTACTCCTAAAGATGATGTATTATTTTGCCTGCCCACCATCACACACACCCCCTTTCTGGAACTACCCTTTAGCAATCCTCATTCCATCTACTAATTGTCAAGCTCTCTCACAACTTCATGGCTTTATATTTGCTGTATCCTCTGCCTGAAACTTACCTTTCTCCATTTCTCAGAATGGCTAACTATCATTTAGGTTCAATGAGAGCCACTACCTCCTCCAAGAACTGTTCTATTTCCCAGTCTCAGATGGAGTCCTTACTCAATACTCCAAGAGTATCCTGTGTAGAACTTTATCATAATACTTCTTGTATTATAATCATATTGAATTACTTGTACCATATAATCAAATCTAACAGGATCTATGTCGTACAGCTGTAAATAAACTGCACCCCTCAGGACTTTACCTGGCCCATAGTAGGTACTCACTGTATAATCAGGGATGAAAAGACAGAACACAGAGAGGGAGGAGGGAAAGCAGCATTTAAATAGTATCTGATAGTACTGGAGCCTCAGAGTATGAAGCAATTGGAAGGTTAACAGGATAGAGATTTACTAGCAGTTGGACTATCAGTCTTTAAGATGGGAACAAAGAATGGCAAGGTAACACAAAATTCTGAGTAAAGAAATGGCTGATATGAAAAATATCAGCAGTAACAGAATGAGGTTGTTAAAATGTAAAATTTTAGAGTAAACCTAGGCATTATTTTGGGAAAAAAAAATTATTTTTTTTTAATTTCAATAATGTCTTTCTCCCACTGAACATTCCCCTTCTCAAGCAGGCAAGTTCCTACAAGTGTGTGTGTGTGTGGTTATCTGACTAAAAAAAAAAGCAGACAAATCTATTCCAAATATTTGTTTTTGAAAACCTAGTCCCTTATAGACACAAAAAGAATTCCCCTGACCAGGAACAATCACAGAAATCTGTCTTCTGAGGTGACTGGCAGGTTTGTTTACCAGGCAAAGTCTCTGTCCTATGGTTAGGAGTAAAATCCTATGGTTTAGGACCCAATCCTC
Organism: Bos indicus; assembly: GCF_029378745.1. Taxonomy (NCBI): domain Eukaryota; kingdom Metazoa; phylum Chordata; class Mammalia; order Artiodactyla; family Bovidae; genus Bos; species Bos indicus. Next base: position 48,709,155 of record NC_091778.1, on the reverse strand, counting down.
AGCTTTGCAGATCAGAAACCAAGTCTTCAAAGATTTTCAAAGTGGGTAAACCTCAAAGAGACTAATCACACTACAGCAGCTCTGTATCACCTAAAAATTCATAGCAAAATATCAGCATTATTGACAAATGTAAAGAGGTCGTGTCTTTCCTATTTGGGGGCAAATATGAGCTTGCTTTCTAACTCTTGGCATGGGAAACACCACTAATTAAAAAAAAAAAATCTGTACATCAGTAACAAACAAACAAATTTACTACATCAGTAAATCAAAGTGGTAGGCTCCGCTGGTTATCTACCTTCTTTTATACTAATAAAATCCTGATTATTATTATTATTTTTCAAATGAGGCTGGCTGATCTTCTCCCTAGCCTCAGAGCCAAACCTTAATTAGTAAATGAATCTTAAGAATATCTATTGCAAGTCCATGAACTGGTATAAAAAAGGTTATGTGCTGTAATTTGGCCAGTGGCACATGAGGCAAATGGGAAAGCAGTAGCTTTCAGGAAAGTTCTTCTTCATCTTAAAGATGGACCCAGGAAAGGGCCAGTTGTTCTACCTGACTTTGAACAACAGAGTGTGTGGATATCCAAACTGAAGATGTGGCAGTCCTTGTGTAGCTATACAAAGACAAGCCTGAGAAGAATAACAAAAATTCTAAAGATGGCAGAGCAGAAAGTTGCAAAGAAACTGGGTCCTTGACGATGCTATCAAGCTTCACAATTAACTGATCTATAATCACCACACCGCCAAAATTCTTTATTATGTGAACTAATAAATTCCCGTCATATCTGGGTCATTCTAAATTAGATCTTTGGTAACTATAACCATTCTAACTGCTATAAGAGCAAATAAAAAATGACTATAAGATCTAATCCAATTTAAATTTTAACATAAAATTCTTCTTTCCTCTAGAAAGCTCAAATTTAATCAATCTGGGGCAGAGGTACTAAGTTTAGAGGTTAAAATCTTTCTTTACTTACCAGTTTAAAATCCTACAATGGCTCATTGAGGCCTTAAGGATATAACATTAACTTTTTAGCATGTAACACAAAACACGGCATTAATTGATGAGTGATTAACTGTCCATTCTTTTCAGCAACTTTCTGATTCACCCTAGTTTCCAGGAATAGAGAACTCTTATAGCTGTTAGAATACACCACATGATCCCTCACCTTCATCTATTGGCAGATATGGCTTTCAAGGCATTGAAGATACATTTGGAACTCTTCTTAAAAAAAAAAACAGGATTCTTGATGACAGGATACTGATGGATGAATAAAAGAAAATCATGACTCCCAAGTCAGAAAACTCTGAATCTAGAGAAAAAGCGAATTAACCTATTTTTCTCCAAGAAATCAAAGAAAACATGAACACAAAAAAAATCTAAGAAAATGATGTGGGTGTGCAGAGCTTGTGTTTAAGGTTAAATTTTTGGTTACTGAGTTTCTTTAAAGACATACAACTTGTACTACAGGTGCTTTTCCTCTTATAAAAATATATTCTAGAGTTCCTTGAGGACAAGAGTCTACGTGGGACTTCCCTGGTGGCCTAGTGGTTAAGAATCTGCCTTACAGGGTAGGGGATGAAGGGCTGATCCCTGCACTGGGATTGAACTTGTTTTCCCTGCAGGGAAAGCAAGCCCACACGCCACCTCTAGAGAGAAATAACTAAGACCCGATGCAGCCAAATAAATAAATATATGTTTTTAGAAAGAGTCTATGAATGCTATACCATAGCAATTTTTAAAAGATACTACTTTCCTTTTAGCAATTCATTTATTTCTTGGCTCTATTGTTAACCTTTTACTATCATGAGTACATGTATATATATTTACTAAAATTCCCATATATCACAAGTGGAAGTGAGTGTGATTATATTATACATGAGGAGATTAAGGGATGACTAGACTATAGAATATCACAAATTTACAGAAAGCAAATCTATAAGAGTATTATTTATTTGAAATATGTAAAATTTTCTAAGAAAACAAAAAGCTAGATATTCACTGTAAAAATGTAATGTTAAAATAACATAATTTTAACTGGATAAAAGTATTACTATATATTAAAATATGCTTATGAAAAATAAAGCATTTACAAAAATTACATATTTAACTCACTATTTAAATCTAATTTTAAATTAAAAATTAGACTATTTCCTAAATAGTCTAATCTGTTGTTCAAATCTGCACACTCTCAGATATATAAATGTACGATTTTAAGTACATATCTAATATACACTTGGATTTTTAAAGAAATTGGTCTGCAGGAATAGTGTGCAAATTAAACCAGTTTAAATAACTTACTCTTTTTAAAAAGCCTTGCTGTTAAAAATATGTAAGCTTGAATTAAGTCAAAAACAGTTGTATCAAGGGAACTGCAATCAGTATTAAGAGACCACTATTTTAAACTTTAAGCACCCTGTACAAGTTGAAGATAGGCAGAAACTAAATGGAAGAATGGACATTTACTTCTTTTAAATCAGAAAATATCACTCACAAAAGGGCTTGGGCTGACAGCATAAACCCTATAGAGCTTCCTCTAGCTTCCTTCTTTAGCAACAAGAATGTAAACAGTAAACTATGAGGGTACCAAACTATGAAAGCAGACAATGGATGGTGAAAACGGATCTTTGGGATGAAATACTGAGTATTACAATGCAGTACTAAAAAGGCTTGTGACATTAAATTTTCCTGAAGTTCAGGGGAAGCACAATCCCAAAGCTCAAATAAGGGAAAACTAGAAAGGAATCCAGAAGAATAGAAGTAGAAAAAAACAGAAATTTATTTACTTTTAAATAAATTACATTTGAAAGCAAAATTTAGTGCAAAAGGTAACTATCTCTGGATAGTTACTCATTCAATATATGAATCGCTGTATACCTAATGTAAGCTTGGAATAAAGCAATGTCACCAGTTAGCCAGTTTCTCTATCTGGAAATTTCAGGACAAATTATTTCCTCCCATTCTTTTCCTTTCTGAGCCATTCTATGAATTAAATCCTTTCTGCTGCTGCTGTTAAACTGCTTCAGTCGTATGCCACTCTATGGACAGCAGCCCACCAGGCTCCTCTGTCCACAGGATTCTCCAGGCAAGAATACTGGAGTGGGTTGACATTTCCTTCCTATTTTATCTCAAAAATGTCTTTCCTGTGTATCCTCTTTATTCCTATTGTCACTTCTTTAGCCTTTTCATCATCTCAACTAGTATCTCCTCACTACAGTCCATTTTTTTACACTGATGCCAGAGTTATCTTCTTTAAAATGTTACCCGTTCTTGGAACATATATTACTGAGTATTTACTATATGCCAGGCAGGTGCTAAGATACAGCAGTAGAAAAGAGAATAAACTCATCATGAAACTTGTATTAGATAGGAAGGACAGATAATTTTTAAAAAACCCAAGATATATCATAAGATAGTGATAATTACAACAGAGAGAAAATATAAAAGGGGAGACAGAATAAAGGGAGACATAAAGAAGGGGTTAGGGTTTGACGTTAATTAGAAGGAAACTTCTAAAGAAAGTCCCTAATGGAGAAAGGGAGCTATCATTTCAGGCAAAGGAAACAAGCATTAAACTCCTAAGCCAGGAGGAGGCTAATATGACTGAAACGACGTGAACAAGAACAAGAGGTACAGGTAAAGGAAATGAAGCCAAAAGTAATCAAGACCAGATCTTATAGAATTATGGAAGGACACAGGCTTCTAAACGACTCACGGCAGTCTCTAATGACTGTACTGGGCACCTCACTGCTGAAATTTCTCGTAATGGCCTTTGCTTCTGCCTGCCAACCTTCCTTCCCCACATGCCCATCCCCAAACATTCTACTTTAAGCCTGTAAGAATGGATGAGAAGACATCCACAACTATTTGGAGGCATTATTTAACTTAATTCCTTCAATTCTAATCTTCATATTTTCCACTGTAGTTAAGACTCCTTAACATTTTCAGTAAATATTGTAGGACTGTATGGGCAGAAAAATAACCAAGACCAATATTCTATTGCATTAAAAATGTTGTTTATTTATTTTTATTTATTTAAATATAATACACACAACTCATACAACTCAACATCAAAAAAACATAACCTGATTAAAAAATGGGCAGAAGAAAAGAATAGACATTTCTCCAAAGAAGAAACGCAGATAGCCAATAGGTAAATGGAAAAATGCTCAACATCACTAGTTATCAGGGAAATGCAAATCAAAATCACAATGAGATATCACATCACACTAGTCAGAATGGTTATCATCAAAAAGAAAACATGTAACAAATGATAGCAAAGAAAAGGGACTCCTCGCATGTTGGTGGTGGTAATGTAAACTGGTGCAGCCATTGTGGAAAACAGTATGAAGGTGTCTCAAAAAACTAACAATGCAACTACCATATGACCCAGCAATTTCACTCCTGGGTATATATCTGATTAAAAAAAAAAAAAAGACCAAGTAGAAAAGACACATTCACCCCAATGGTCACAGTAGCATTATTTACAAATGCCAAGATATGGAAGTAACCTAAGTGTCCATCAACAGATGAATGGATAAAGAAGATGTGGTATAAAATACACTGGAATGCTACTCAGCCTTAAAAAAAAAAGGAAATTTTTCCATTTGCACCAACATGAACACACTTGGACTTTATGATAAGTGAAGTAAGTCAGTCAGAGAAAGACAACAGTGATTCACTCATTTATGAAATCTAAAAAATACAACAAACTAGTGAATTTAATTTAAAAAAAGGTAGACTCACAGAGAAAAAATTAGTGGTTATCAGTGCAGGGGAGGGGTAAAATAAAGGGCTAGGAGGGTGAGAGATACATATTATTGGGTGTAAGATATGTTACAAAGATACATGGTACAACACAGGGAATATGGCCAATATTTTATAATAACTGTAAATGGAGTGTAACCTTTAAAAACGGTATAATTTTTTTTTATTTTTAAAATTAATATCAATTGAATTAAAGTCCATTTAAAAGTCAGGAAAGTCAAAGATACTCATGTAATTAGTTTACATCTAAGGTGACTGTTCAAATAATAAACATACAAAATACTGACAAACCAACTCACAATGTCTAATTGTTACGCATATTTAACATGTTTTCATGATGATCAGAAAAAATGAGAGATCAAAAAAGAAAAAGAAAAAACGGAGAGCAAAAATACACACAACTTAAAATAATAAAATCTCTTTCAACTACCAAAGGAAGTCACCAAACTCTTGGCTACTTTTTGCTTTGATATAATCCTTAATCCTTAAGATTTGTTAAAAACTGACTCACTACTTCAAAGAAACGTCCTTTAAAGTTCAGATCTCAGTTTAGACTTAATTCCATTACTAACTGTCCCGTTTATCCAGTGACAGGCAATATACGGAAGAGTGAGAATTCAACTGTTTCTATTCCTATGGATGTCTACTAGCTACAAACACTAAAGTCTTTTAATCTCAGGTAAACCTTTTTACCTCTCATGTGTAAAATGGAATGGTATTTGCTATACAGATTAAATGAGGTAATAACATGTTAAAGTACTTTCCCTTGTGAAATATAGAACACAAGGAATGTAAGTTAACTGTTACTTAACACATGCTCTATCGACGACAAGAAATGTAACCAAATAAATGACTTCCTACATTCTCTTTCAACAAAATATAAATGTCAATATAATGACAGTATGAACTGTGGAGGGTAAAAAGGCAGTGAACACTTCTTACCCTGAGGAGAGTTAAACTGTGTTAGGGAAGCATGTCTAGAAAGTTTACATGTAATAAAAGGCATTACCTTAAGTTTCACATTCCCGGGTGGCTCAGACGGTAAAGAGTCTGCCTGCAAGGCGGGAGACCCAGGTTCGATTCCTGGGTCGGGAAGATCCCCTGGAGAAGGAAATGGCAATCCACTCCGGCACTCTTGCCTGGAAAATCCCATGGATTTCCACGCCTGGAAAATCCCATGGATTTACCTTAAGTTTCACATTCCCGGGTGGCTCAGACGGTAAAGCGTCTGCCTGCAAGGCGGGAGACCCAGGTTCGATTCCTGGGTCGGGAAGATCCCCTGGAGAAGGAAATGGCAATCAACTCCAGCACTCTTGCCTGGAAAATCCCATGGACGGAGGAGCCTGATAGGCTACAGTCCATGGGGTCACAAAGAGTCGGACACGACTGAGCGACTTCACTTCACTAAGTTTCACATTAGGAATAAACACTAGAGTACATGAGGCACAAGAGTGATCACTGTGAACCTGAATAAGATATAAGCTGGACTTTAACGATTGGGTAGGATTTAAAGAAGAGACAAGTATAATGGCAAGTTTATTCCAGACAGGGTGAATGTCATGATCAAAGGGGCACAGAAAACATAAAACATTAAGATCAATTTGGATAAAGTAGAAAGTTTCTGAGTAAGAGTTACAGGGAATAAAGCCAGAGAAGGAAGTTAGGTAAGGTCAGGTGCCAAGCTAAGAATTTTCTAATCAGGAAAATTAATATGGCAGCAAGACAAGAGTAGGGAGAGTGCTACTGAGTCAGAGAATATAGTAAATTTATTCATTAATTTAACAAATATCTATTGATCTACTTATTTCCAGGCACCATTCTAGATGCTGGGAATAATACAGTCAGTGAACCTGTAGGACTTACATCTATTAAGGAATATAAACCGTGCAAACAAAGAAAAATATCTCAAAGAGTCATATGTACAACAGTAAGGACAGAAAGGGTAACAAGGGGATTTGAATGTGGTGGAGGCTGAGAAGGAAGCTCAGTGGGTGTTAAAAATAGAAAGCTGTAGGCATATGAGGGGCAGATAGTACATGGGATATCTCTGTATCTTTCCCTCAATATTATCAAGAACATAAAAGAGCTCTTTAAAAAAAAAAGTCTATTAAAAAAAAGAAGAAGGTTGGGGAGGCAGGCAGTGTTATTATCAAGGTCTCTGTAAGTACAGTGAAAGACTTTAAACTTTATACTAAAACCTGCTGAAATCTAATAGGGTTCTAAGATTAGGGTTTGGAAAAGACCCTGATGCTGGGAGGGATTGGGGGCAGGAGGAGAAGGGGACGACAGAGGATGAGATGGCTGGATGGCATCACCGACTCCATGGACATGAGTTTGAGTAAACTCCCAGAGTTGCTGATAGACAGGGAGGCCTGGCGTGCTGTGATTCATGGGGTCACAAAGAGTCAGACATGACTGAGCGACTGAACGGAAGATGAGAGTTTATAAAATCTGATGAAGTTTAAGATCACTACAGATATTTACTAAGTCAAAACATGGGTAGGACGACGAAGACTGGTTATTGTGAAATAACACAATATTATAAATCATCTATATTTCAATAAAAATAAATTAAGGAAATTAAAAAATAAAAAGAACAACAAATAAATGGAGGGGGGTAAGAGAAATCAGCAATTTTTTTTTAACAACTCTGTGAATGGGTTTGACAGTGTAGAACAGGGGCAACCAAACTTGTCTATAATGGGCCAAACAGAAAATACTTTAGTCTCCTTTCCAACTACATAATTCTGCTCTTGCAGTATGAAAGCAGACAATATAGACAATACATACACAAATGATTATGGCTATGTCCACACAAAATTCTATTTACAAAAACAGGTGGTAGGCCAGACTTAGTCTGGAGACCCTGTTTGTCAACTCCTGGTATAGAAAGTGAAGGAATCCCTTTCTCCAAATTCAAAGCTAGTTTTCCCTGCCCTCTGATTCTCCAAACAGGCCTTCTACCAAGTTCAAGGTGACAACAATCTGGGGGGCTGGAAGTTTGACAATAATGTTGAGCAAGAGCTCATAATGAAATGGTACTTAGATCCCAGAGTCCTGTTAAAGAGAGAGGACTGACATACACACAGAAGAGACTTCTACCTGGACATCAGAAATACATGTGAATTGAGACAAACTAAACTGAGACAAAATAACCTAGGCCTTATACACCTCAACCCTCCATCAAATCCAAGAGAGCCAGACCTTCATCATAGCTGTCTTACACAGGAAAAAGCTTTCCTTCTCACGTCTCAACAGAAATTCAATTATCAAATAGAAAATAGAGAATTTTATTCAAGCCAAACTGAAGATTACAATCCAGAAAGCAGAATCACAGAAAGCTCTGAGAACTATTCCACTTGTTAGAAGTTGAAAGCATAGTCAAATACATTTTTGAGACAAAGGATCATACATCAAAATCGCGTACTGATATTTTACATAAAGTTCACCAAGGATACAACAGTCCAGGTAAACACAAACAAAGCAAACAGCAAGTAAACAGCAAGTCACCATGACTCCCTACAGAGCTGGGAAAAAATACTATTCTTTTAAGAAGTTACATTGCTAGTGTTAGAAAGAAAAAAGATGGTTTATGGTTAAGCAGACACTGTCATTTTTCAGAAGTTCAGGTTGATATATAATGCATATGCACACTGCACATTAGGGAGGGAGAAGTTCCAAATAAACACAAAGAATTTTATGTTTAATCTTTCTTGTCCTGCCTTAAAATATAAATTTTATTTTATCTAGAGAAAAATACTATTAATATTTACTCTAACCTCTACAGAAACACAGTGTCTGGTAAATAACAGAAAAATGATGAGATGTGTGAAGAAACAAAAGAATTAACAAGGCAGATGCACATATGACTTAAATGTTGGATTTAGCAGAGATATCAATTATTCAACTATTATTTTTAGCTATTACATAAAAGTTAGGGAAAAAAGGAGGTTAAAAACAGAAAAACAACAGATGAAAAGGTTAAACATTTCATCAGAGAAGTGAACCATCTTAAAAAGAACCAAATGAACATTGTATAATTGAAAACAACATCTAAATTAAGAATTAACCAACTGGACTTAAAAACTGACTGAACTCAGCAGAAAAATGTCAATAAACCTGGAGACAGGCCAACAAAAATTGACCAAAGTGAAAAAAAATTACCAAAAGCTAAGAAAAATAACACAGTTTGAGATGCATGTGTTGTGCTGTGCTAAGCTGCGTCAGCTGTGTTCAACTCTTTGCAACTCTGTGGACAGCAGCCCACCAGGCTCCTCTGTCCATGGGATTCTCCACTCAAGAATACTGGAGTGGGTTGTCATGCTTTCCTCCAGGGGATCTTTGCAACCCAGGGATCAAACCTGTGTCTCTTACATCTCTTGCGCTGGCAGGTGGGTTCTTTATCATTAGTGCCACCCGAGAAGCCCTGAGATGCATGAGGTAATGTCAAACAATCTAAGTACAAATTAAAGTTCCAAAACATAGATGATAAAATAGAAGAAATCCTTTAAGAAATAATAGCTAAGGTTTTCCACAACTGATGAAAGATATCAACACACAGACTCAACACATAAATCCAAACAACAGGAAGAAAGGTACATCACAGCTAAATGCTAACACCCAAGATAAAGAAAAAATTTTAATCAATCAGACTAAATAAATAAGTCACATTTCATTCCAAGGTAAAAACAATGAGAATGACTGCCAACTTATTATCAGAAACAAAAGATAACAGAAGAACATCTTTTAAAATGTAGAAAGAAAAGAACCGCCAATCTAAGATTTTATACCCAGGGGAAATAGCCTTCAAAAAATGAAGGTAAAATTACAATATTATGAGAAAACAAAAGCTGAGATAATTCACTATAGTGACCTACACCTCAAGAAATGCAAAGAAAGTTCTGCAGGGTGAAAAAAAAGTTATTCCAGATAAAACATCATTTTAAAAGAAGAAATGAAGAATACTAGAAGAAAGAAATATATGAGCCAACTTTTTAAAAAGACATCTGAAAAACATCTGAAAAACTAATGACTACTTAAAGCAAGAGAAATGTATTGTGGCATATAAACCACAGTAGAAGTAAAATACAGGACAACAAAAAGTGGGATATAAGTAGAATTAAATATCCTAAAGTCCTTACAGTACTCATAAAGTAGAATAAAAATTCAAGTTGGACCATAAAAAGTTTAAGATGAATATGGTAACCCTTTGCATGTGTGTGATCAGTCGTGTCCAACTCTTTGCAACCTACAGTCCATGCAACCTCATGGACTATGTAGCCTACCAGGCTCCTCTGTCCACGGGATTTTTCAGGCAGGAATACTGAAGTGGGTTGCCATTTCCTCCTCTAGGGGATCTTCTGGACCAAGGGAATGAACCCTTATCTCTTGCATTGGTAGGCAGATTCTTTACCACTGTTCCACTGGGAAACCCAATTCTTTACATAGTCTCTTTTTAAAAAAAAATCCAAGAAGGTATAGCTAAAAGCCCAAGAAAAGAGAATTTAAAATATTTCATAAATTCTAAAAAAGACAGAGAGCAGGGAAAAAAAGGAATGAGGAACACATGGAATGCAAAAAAAAAAAGAGAGAGAAAGATGAGACTTACACCAAATCACATCAGTAGTTATATAGTCAGTGAAATGGGCTTAATAGACCATTTAAAAATAGATAATCAGACTGGATTTAACAATAAGAAAACTACCTATTTATAAGAGATACACCTTAAATACAAAAACTAGACAGACTTGAGGCAAAAGTATCAGAAAGTCAACATTAACATACAGGAGCTAAAAAATGAGTAAAGTTCACTCTATCAAGAGTAAATACATTCTGTTTTCTAGCATCCATCCATCTAGCAACCTCAACTGGTAAAATATTTTTCACAGGATTGGATCATAAATATTTCAGGAGTGTGGACTGTACAGTCTCTATCACAAATGGGTGTGGCTATGTTCCAATAAAATCACACTATGTAAAAAATTAATAAGGAGAATATTATAAATCAAATAATAATTCGACCCCTGGGTCAGGAAGATCCTCTGGAGAAGGAAATGGCAAGCCACTCCAGGATTCTTGACTGGGAAATGCCATGAACAGATGAAATGGACACTTTCTAGGAAAATAATAAATTATCCAAGCTGGTCTAGAGGAAACCTAATTAGACTGATGACAATAAAATAAAAAATATTGTCAAAAAACTACCTAAAAAAAACCCCAAGAAACTCAGGCTAGCCATTTTTATGTCTGAGTTCCAATAAACTTTCAAGAAATAAATAATTTATATGATACATGAAGCACAGTAAAAGATGAAGTCATGACAATTCATCTTGTGAAGTTTAGCATAGCTCAAACAACTCTGAATAAATAGGACAAAAATAAAATTGGAAATAGAGGTGAAAACATGAGTGCAAGTGTATGTGTCTATCTGATGAGAAGTGATATTAGTTTAATTGCTAAACTGCTACAAATACCTGAAATATAAATAAAACCAGTCAAATCAGATATGTTTCAAAATGCAATTTCAAGGTTCTCACCACTTTTCTTCACTCTCAGTCATATTCATTTTCGCAGCCTACCACCAAATAAGAATCCTTCTTCTCTTTAATACAGGCACACTCTGTCACTTTCACTAATGACTTTTCACCTCAAATTCTATGACAGCCGATCTTAATTGGCAAGGACAAATGAATTTCATAAAGAGTAGACTTCTCAACTGACAAAATAGATTGGGTAAATAGACAGGCAAGGACCAGAAAGTGAAACAGCAGTCAATAAAAATATGACAGGTTTGGGTTTTATTACAAAAGATGTTGCAGCTCTATAATTAAATAAGAAAATCCTTTCCTCATATTAAATAGGAGTGTTTTCTAACCAAATTTGTTAGACCAAGGTACAGAAAAGGTAAAAACCCTTGAAAAGCTTATGCTGTAATTTCATGGTTTATTAGTGAAATAAAACTTACTGTCCCTGGAAGGAAAAAGATACTTTTATAGCATAAATATATTTATATGAATACTACTGTACATATTTCTTTATAGTTTGTTATGAGCATTCACTATTCGGAGAGCAATGAAGGTTTTAATTAATTTCAATGCCCAATTAGGGGCAGTGAGGAGGGGAGGTGGAATGCCTATAAGAAATTCTTCTAACAAACTGCCCTATTTTCACAGATGGGCAGAGTTTTTGCTCATAAAGTGATTAAAGAGAAATTAACTCAAACTCAAATATCAAGAGATTTCATATTTCAGAGAGTATACTCAGTTCACTTCAGTTGCTCAGTCATGCCCGACTCTTTGCGACCCCATGAACCGCAGCACGCCAGGCCTCCCTGTCCATCACCAACTCCTGGAGTTTACCCAAACTCATGACCATTGAGGCAGTGATGCCATCCAACCATCTCATCCTCTGTCATCCCCTTCTCCTCCTGCCCTCAGTGTTTCCCAGCATCAGGGTCTTTTCCAATGAGTCAGCTCTTTGCATCAGGTGGCCAAAGTATTGGAGTTGCAGCTTCAACGTCAGTCCTCCCATTGAACACTCAGGACTGATCTCCTTTAGGATGTACTGGTTGGATCTCCTTGCAGTCCAAGGGACTCTCAAGAGTCTTCTCCAACACCACAGTTCAAAAGCATCAATTCTTCCGCCCTCAGCTTTCTTTATAGTCCAACTCTCACGTCCATACATGACTACTGGAAAAACCATAGCCTTGACTACCCAGTACTTAGTGATTAACAAGTAAGTATCTGTTGACAGAAACTAAATCATGATCTATGAAAGTAAAACAATAAACTGGACTTCATCATGTTAAAAACTTTATGAAAAGACTGCTAAGGGGTTAGAAACACAATCAATAGGCTGACAGAAAATATTTGCAAAAAACGTTATCTGACAAAGTCTAGAATATATTACATAAAGAACCCTCAAAACCTAACACATGAACAACAATAACTCAACCAGAAGACAACCAAAAGCCATGGAGAGATATTTCACCAAAGAAGACATACAGAAAGCAAATAAGCACATGAAAAGATGCTCAGTATCACTGAGTCACTAGGGAAACACAGACTAGAACCACAGTGAGATACCAACATACACAGTGACAACACCAAACGCTACCAAGGATGCAAAGAAATTAGATTATCTGCACACTGCTGGTGGGAATGTAAAATGGTACAGACACTCTGAAAAAAAGATGGAACTTTCTTTAAAAACAAAACATGCAACTAAAACATGTCCTAGGAACTGTACTCGTGGACATTTACCCCAAAGAAACAAAAGCACTTGTTCACACAAAACCCTGCACCTTTCTCCAAATGACCAGCAATTCCACTCCAATACCTCCATTCTATCTCTACCTTAAGTCCAAATCAAAGACAGATTTTGGCTGTTCAACATTCAGAAGGTATCTTTTGGTCATAATGGCATTTGTGTCCTACAATGTGTCGGACAGCTCCACAAAATGAAGCGGCAATAATGCTCTGGCCTTATTAATCCTATGGTTTTCTTCCTCTCTGTCCTAGACAAATATAGCCTATTTGCCTATGTAACCATGCATTTTTATCAGTTTTAATATCTTATAAGTCATACCAGAATCAATGATTCCTTTTCATACTTCATTATTTTCACTTATTCTTCCATAGAATTTTAAAGTTATTTTACTTCTGTTTCACTGGCTATGCTAAAACATTTGACTGTATGGATCACAACAAGCCGTGGAAGATTCTTCAAGAGACAGGAATACCAGACCACCTTACCTGCCTCCTGAGAAGTCCGTATGCAGGTCAAGAAGCAACAGTTAGAACCAGACATGGAACAACGCAGTGGTTCCAAATTGGGAAAGGAGAACATCAAGGCTGTATATTGTCACCTGGCTTATTTAATGTCTAGGCAGAGTAAATCATGTGAAATGCCGGGCTGGATGAAGCACAAGCTGAAATCAAGACTGCTGGGAGAAATACCAACAACCCCAGATATTCAGATGACACCACCCTTATGGCAGAAAACAAAGAGGAACTAAAGAGCCTCTTAAAAAGTTGGCTTAAAACTCAACATTCAGAAAACTAAGATCATGGCATCTGGTCCCATCACTTCATGGCAAATAGATGGGGAAACAATAGAAACAGTGACAGACAATTTTCTTGGGCTCCAAAATCACTGCAGATGGTGACTGCAGCCATGAAACTAAAACACACTTGCTCCTTGGAAGAAAAGTCGTGATCAACCTAGACAGCATATTAAAAAGCAGAGACATAACTTTACCAACAAAGGTCCATATAGTCAAAGCTATGGCTTTTCTAGTAGTCATGTATGGACGTGAGAGTTGGACTATAAAGAAAGCTGAGGGTGGAAGAATTGATGTTTTTGAACTGTGGTGTTGGAGAAGACTCTTGAGATCCCATGGACAGCAAGGAGATCCAGCCAGTCCATCCTAAAGGAAATCAGTCCTGAATATTCATTGAAAGGGCTGAACCTGAAACTCCAATACTTTCACCACCTGATGCAAAGAACTGACTCATTTGAAAAGACCCTGATGCTGGGAAAGATTGAAGGTGGGAGGAGAAGGGGCCAACAGAGGATGAGATGGTTGGATGGCATCACCAACTCAATGGACATGAGTTTGAGTAGGCTCCAGGAGGTGGTGATAGACAGGGAGGCCTGGTGTGGTGCAGTCCATGGTGTCACAAAGAGTCGGACATGACTAAGCGACTGAACTGAACTGAACTGATGGTTTTTCCAGTAGTCATGTATGGATATGAGAGTTGGACTGTAAAGAAAGCTGAGCACCAAAGAACTAATGCTTCTCAACTGTGGTGCTGGAAAAGACTCTTAAAGAGTTCCTTGGACAGCAAGATCAAACCAGTCAACTGTAAAGGAAATCATCCCTGAATATACACTGGAAAGACTGATGCTAAAGCTGAAACTCCAATACTTTGGCCACCTGATGTGAAGAACTGACTCACTGGAAAAGACCCTGATGCTGGGAAAGATTGAAGGCAGTAGGAGAAGGGGACAAAAGAGGATGAGATGGCTGGATGGCATCACCGACTCGATGGATATTGAGTCTGAGCAAGCTCCAGGAGTTGGTGATGGATAGGGAAGCCTCATGTGCTGTAGTCCATGGGGTTGCAGAGTCAGACACAACTGAGCAACTGAACTGAACTGAATCCAACTGAAAATGAACCTGTTTCCTGAATGGAACTGAAATAAATATATGTAAATCCAGAAGCATGATATGTCTTTCCATCTGTCCAAGTCTTACAGGGAAGCCTGGCGTGCTGCGGTCCATGGGGTCGCAAAGAGTTGGACATGACTGAGCAACTGAACTGAACCAAAGTCTTACACACTTCAATAAAGTTTCCTGTTAAATCTATTCCTGAGAATTTGATGGCTGTTATACCTGTGAATGTAATTTTTTTTTCTCATTTACATTCCTAATCAGTAAATACTGGCAGACCTAAAAGTGTCAATCACCTTGCCAAATTACATTATTATTTCTAATAGATATTTACTGGATTCTGGGTTTTTATACCTTGCCTAAAAATAAAAATGGCGTTGTCTTGTCTTTTCCAATTTCTTGTCTTTACTGGATACTAGGAACTTCTAAACAATTTTGAAAAAGGTTGATAATAGGAGAAATCTCTATTATGTTTCTGTTTTTATGGAAATGGCTGATTCATTTTTGTTTAGAATGGTATTTGCTGTTGGATTTGGTGAATACCCTTTATTAAAGTATCCTTCTATATTAATGATGTTTTTAATGGTTGCTCAGATTTATAAAATGCTTTAGCAGAATATAATGATATAATAATGTGGTTTTATTTTTTTTTCTAAGTAAAAACTTGTGTTGATTTTCTGACACAGAAACATCTTTGCTTTCCTGGAACAAATTCTACTTGTAGTATATTATCAGGAATTATTTACATTTAACTATAGTTTTATTTAGTTTGCTTACTTTTCTTTCTGCATTTCTGCTTTCTCATGCTCATTTTTTATTTTGGAAAGGAGATAGCCTCAAGATATTTTTTTCTTCCAATGGCTGTGTTATACTAGGGGTACTATACTTTTTGAATTCCTGAATAATCTGAACTTGATAGTATTTTTTCCCCTCATACCTGAATGATGATTTACCAAAACAATGATACCAAATAGTGGCATTAGTTATATCAAAGAACCATACTGGAACTTTTACTAATTACTTGCATGATTGTAAACAATAAAAATAACAGTTAAAAATATATAAATATTTAAATTTTATAAAACACAAAAACACATATTTTTCCTTTATCACTCATAATTCAAAAGAACCACACAGTTGTCTTTTCACAAGAGTTCCAAGTCCTACACACATCAGAAACAATTTCCACATTATAAATCTGAAGTAAGCTACAAAATTCAAAGTTGATATTCACATGTCCTTTGAGGGAAAACTTTGCCTAAGAAAATTCATTTGTTATTACTTGACATAAAATCTATTTTTTAAATCTTCATCTAGTGGCCCACATAAAAGTTCAGATCAACTATTCAAAGAACAAATTAGAATACCCAATTTCCTTTATTATGAATTCTTTTCAAAGTAAAAATTAAAATGGTTCTCTAAAACAAAACAAATGATTAAGCCATGAGAAAACTTACCTTACTAATTTTAAAAATATGCCATGAGCCAAAAATAATAATATAAAGAATAAAGCACCCACCCAATTATTCACTAATGATTAAAGAAAAAAAAACTGTGATGATGAAAACAATAATGATATCATTCCATAAACACATTTTTTCCTTTTAATATCAAATTTATTCTTGCTTTGGAATTTCTCAGTGAACACTTTAAGAAAAACAGACTGCTTCTCTACAAATTCCTGCAATACAGAACACAAATCACTATTTTTATAACTACTCTAAATTATAAACATTTCACATGAAAAACCATGGAAAAGAAAAAATAGTAGAATAAGACCCCCCAAAATCATTATAGACATAATTAAATGCCTAGTAAATCAAAATAATAAGCTTTAATACTATAGTAGAATCTTGACATATATGGGTTCAATAATATGATCGCTACTAAAGCAGCAGTTGTTCAAATGTCTAGAATACAACGACTGGTAATTGTAACTGCTAAAGCACAAATTTGGTGCCTACCTCTAATAAGCGTAGTATTTAGAAATGAATCACTCACACTAGTGCTCAGGGCAAAAAGTCTACCCAGCATCTGCATCTTAATATGGCTTTAGTCTTTTCCTACTACCTATTTTATATGGATTAATTGCTATGAAGGGACAGAAAATCCTACTGCTGGTATCAAAAGTGAAAAACTAAGAAAATCACAGTTCTTGACCAGAAGACAAATTTTGGATAAACTATTTCTTTAAATGTCAAATTTGAGGGCAGTTCAGATCTCTGACATGTGTGAGTGAGTGAGTGAGTGAGTGAGTGAGTGTGTGTGTGTGTGTGTGTGTGCACGCGTGCGCACGTGTGCGCTTCTTTCAAAATGTGGTCAGTGGAGTTGGGGGAACTTAACCAGTGTGTGTGTGTATGCGTGTGTGTGTGTGCGCACACGTGTGCGCCTCTTTCAAAATGTGGTCAGTGGAGTTGGGGGAACTTAACCAGTATGGTGATGTCAACTATTATTTGTCTTCTGTCAAATCCAATCAGTGTTTGGAGAGATGCAATAAGTAAATGCTATATAGTTCTCTGGATTCAATTCTGGAACACAATGAGGACTTTAATGAAAAAGCTAATGAAATCCATAGAAATCTGGAGTTTAGTTAATAGCAATGTACCAATGTTGGTTTCTTAGTTTTGACAAATGCACCATGGTAACACAGATGCAACAATAGGGAAAACCAGGTAAAGAGTATACAGGAATTCTCTGTACTATCTTGGCAACTCTTCTATAAAGATAAAATTAACCCAAAATAAAAAGCTCACACACACACACACACACACACAAATTGGCATAGGAGGAAATATAATTATGTAAGTAAAATCCAAGAGAAACAGATATATTTAGAGTGTCTATCATAGGTACAGACTTTAAGACAGATACAGATATAAATAGCAACTTACCATTGTTCAGACAGGTTAAGAGACAAGATTGAAATACTACTCACAAAGAACAGAAAGAATTAAAAAAAAAACCTGATGGTGTCTATCTATAAATTGTTTTCAAGTTAAAAGGGAAAATTCATATCTGTACAGCAGAGAAAGTAGAGAGTACCCTGATTTGGTCATCAGAATCACATATGAGTAACAGATGGACATTGTGTGCCTCCAGCTATAATACCCTAAGAAGAAAACAACATACATTTATGTAACATTCAGACCACAGATATATAACCTGAATCTAATCATTGCAAAAAAAAAAAGTACAATTAGGAGCAGTTCAGTTATTCTTCAAACATGTCAAGAAAGGCTATGAAACCATAACAAATTAAATGAGAGTAAAAAGACGTAACAAGTAATGTAATACCTTATTCTGGACTGCATCTTGGAAAGGAAGGGATAAAATTCTATTTAAAAGTCACTAGGTAAACTGACAAAATTTAGAGAATAAATGGTAAATAAGATGAAAGTATTATATCAACAATTGCTTGAGGTGAATCCATGTACTGTGGTTATAAAAAGTAATCTCCTTAAGAAATACATACTGAAGTTTTTAAGAGTAAAGGGGCATGATGCATTTGACCCATCTTCAAATACCTGAAGATATAAGCCAATGAAACAATTCCAGTGGAATCTTGTACAGACTGCTGCTGCTGCTGCTGCAGCTAAGTCGCTTCAGGCGTGTCCGACTCTGTTTGACTCCATAGACGGCAGCCCACTAGGCTCCTCTGTCCCTGGGATTCTCCAGGCAAGAACACTGGAGTGGGTTGCCATTTCCTTCTCCAATGCATGAAGGTGAAAAGTGAAAGTGAAGTCACTCAGTCATGCCGGACTCTTAGAGACCCTGTAGACTGCAGCCTACCAGGCTCCTCCTTCCATGGGATTTTCCAGGCAAGAGTACTGGAGTGGGTTGCCATTGCCTTCTCTGTTGTTCAGAGTAGGTACTTAATAAACATTTGTTGATTGATTAGATTGTAATAATTCTTGAAAACACATTCCCAGAACACACATATACTTATTTGTTCTGAACAAACAGTCTGATAAACCATAGTTTTACCAAGAAAAAAGAATTTAGGAGGCTAAATAGATTTACTTCACACATTTATTCTTTGTTTTGCAAAAGAATGTTTAAAAGCTTTCTATTGTAAAATAAAACATATAAAAAGCCACATAAAAAAAATAAAAAAGAGTGAGTGAGACATAAAAGGTGAAGTAGAGGAGAGGAGACGCTCTGTGTATGTACATATGGAAAGAGAATGCTGACACAAATACAGTGAAAAGTTCATGAATCTGTGGGAGGGTATATGGAGTTTTTTGCATTATTGTTGCAACTTTTCTGCAAACTTAAAATTAATAAAGAAAATGGAATTTCTAGAACTGAAATGTACAAAAACTAAAATTAAGAACTGAATGCAGTTAAAAGCAGATTATAGAC
This sequence comes from Bos indicus, assembly GCF_029378745.1. Classification (NCBI taxonomy): domain Eukaryota; kingdom Metazoa; phylum Chordata; class Mammalia; order Artiodactyla; family Bovidae; genus Bos; species Bos indicus. Next base: position 48,689,849 of record NC_091778.1, on the reverse strand, counting down.
CAATGAAGAATGAATCAGTGAACAAACATTCTTTGGCATTTCCCTTCTTTGAGATTGCAATGCCAAAGAATGTTCAAACTCCCATACAACTGTGCTCATTTCACATGCTGGCAAGGTTATGCTCAAAATTCTTCAAGCACGGCTACACCATTATGTGAATTGAGATCTTCCAGATGTACAAACTGGGTTTCAAAGCGGCAGAAGAACCAGAGATCAAATTGTCAACATTCTCTGGATCAAGGAGAAAGCAAAGGAGTTCCAGAAAAAAATCTATTTCTGCTACACTGACTACACTAAAGCCTTTGACTGTATGGATCACAACAAGCTGTGGAAAATTCTTAAAGAGATAGGAATACCAGAGCACCTTACTTATCTCCTGAGAAATCTGTATGTGGGTCAAAAGCAATAGTTTTAACTGGACTTGATGGGGGTGGTGGGGAGGGGCAGAACTGGACATGAAACAAATGGACTGGTACAAAACTTGGAAAGCAGTATGTCAAGGCTGTATATTGTCACCCTGCTTATTTAACTTACATGCAGAGTATATTATGCAAAATGCTGGGCTGGACGAATCACAAGCTGGAATCAACATTACTGGGAAAAACATCAACAACTTCAGATATGCAGATGATACCACTCTGATGGCAGAAAATGAAGAGGAACTATAGAGTCTCTTGATGGGGGTGAAAGAGGACACTGAAAAAGTTGACTTAAAACTGACATGCAAAAAACTAAGTTCATGGCATCTGGTCCCATCATTTCACGGCAAATAGAAAAGGAGAAAGTAGAAACAGTGACAAATTCTATTTTTTTGGCTCCAAAATCACCGCAGATGGTGACCACAGCTATGAAATTAAAAGACACTTGCTCCTTGCTAAGTCGCTTCAGTTGTGTCCGACTCTGTGCGACCCCATAGACGGCAGCCCACCAGGCTCTGCCGTCCCTGGGATTCTCCAGGCAAGAACACTGGAGTGGGTTGCCATTGCCTTCTCCAAGACACTGTATTAAAAAGCAGAGACATCATTCTGCTGACAAAGGTGCTGCTGACAAAGATGCGTATGGCTTTTCCAGTAGTCATGTATGGATGTGAGAGTTGGACCATAAAGAAGACTAAGCACCAGAACTGATGTTTTTGAATGGTGGTGCTGGAGAAGACTCTTGAGAGTCCCTTGGACAGCAAGAAGATCAAACTAGTCAATCCTAAAGGAAATCAGTTCCCCACTGATTAAGTGAAGAAGAACTAAAGAGCCTCTTGATGAAAGTGAAAGAGGAGAGTGAAAAAGTTGGCTTAAAGCTCAATATTCAGAAAACTAAGATCATGGCATCCAGTCCCATCACTTCATGGCAAATAGATGGAGAAACAGTGGAAACAGTGGCTGACTTTATTTTCTTGGGCCGAAAACCACTGCAGATGGTGACTGCAGTCACGACATAAAAAGACTCCTGCTCCTTGGAAGAAAAGTTATGACCAACCTAGACAGCATGTTAAAAAGCAGAGACATTACTTTGCCAACAAAGGTCCATTTAGTCAAAGCTATGATTTTTCCAGTAGTGTATGGATGTGAGAGTTGGACTCTAAAGAAAGCTGAGTGCCAAAGAACTGATGCTTTTGAACTGTGGTGTTGGAGAAGACTCTTGAGAGTCCCTTGGCCCGGCAAGGAGATCCAACCAGTCCATCCTAAAGGAAATCAGTTCTGAATGTTCATTGGAAGGACTCATGTTGAAGCTGAAACTCCAATACTTTGGCCATTCTTGATGCGAAGAACTGACTCACTGGAAAAGACCCTGATGCTGGGAAAGACTGAAGGCAGGAGAAGTGGACGACACAGGATGAGATGGTTGGATGGCATCACTGCCTCAATGGACATGAGTTTGAGTAAACTCTGTGAGTTGGTGATGGACAGGGAGGCCTGGAATGTTGCAGTCCATGGGGTCGCAAAGAGTCGGACACAACTGAGTGACTGAACTGAACTGACTGAAAGGAAATCAACCCTGAATATTAATTGGAAGGGCTGATGTTGAAGCTGAAGCTCCACTACTTTGACCACCTGATGAGAAAAGCCAACTCACTGGAAAAGACTTTGATGCTGGAAAAGATTGAAGGCAAAGGGAAAAGGGGGTGGCGGAGGAAGAGATAGTTAGATAACATCACCCAACTCAATGGACATGAATTTGATTAAACTCTGGGAACTAGTGGAAGACAGAGGATCCTGGCATGTTACAGTCCATGAGGTTGCAAAGAGTCATACATGACTTAGCGACTGAACAACAACAACAAAAACAGATTTTTTTATACTATCCAACATAAACCACAGAGTCAAAAGGATAGAAAGAAAGTGTAAGAGACATAAATGGCACACATGTAGTCTATCAAGAACAAATAGAAAAGGGGGAAAAATAAAATTTAAAAAGATAATGAGAAATAATTTTCCCAAACTGATGAAAGTCATCAAGCCACATATTCGGAAAACCCTACCAAACATAAACAGAAGCTAAACAAAGAAAAATTAAAAAGAAAAGCACTCCTACACACATCAATGTAACATCTAGAAAACTAAAAACAAAGAGATAAAAGACAGATTGCAGAGAGCATTTAGAGTGACAGCTAACTTTTCACCAGAAGTTATTCAAGAAGCCAGAAGACAATGAACAATATTTCAAAGTGCTGAAAGAAAACAGGTGAAAATATATAATTCCACTCCCAGCAAAAACATCCTGCAAAAATAAAGGCAAAATAAAGGTGTTTTCAGACAACTGAAGCAAATTTGCCACACCAAGATTCCAACTAAAGGAAATTATAAAGGGTGTTCTATAAACAAAAAGAAATTTGGTGATTCCATCTAGACAGTGAAGGAAGGAGGGAATAAATATCAATAAAAAGGTCAAATCTGTGAATAAATCTATATAACAGTGACTACATAAAACAACAATAATAATGTCTTGTGGAGTTTAAATACAAACTATTTAAACTAATGTAAAGATTCTAAGACTTGCATTGTCCAAGGAGAGGGTAAAAGTACCAATTGACACCAAACTTTGATTGATGTTTTAACCTTAAAGTGGTTACTGAATGAATTATAATAAGACTTCATAATCCCCAAATCAGTAGGGAGAGATATGGAATATAAAAAATATTCTGATCAATACAAAATAAAGCAATAAAAGAGAGGGGGGGAAAGCACAGAACCAGCAGGACTAGCACTAAACAAAGAGCAATGTTATATTCAACCCCAGATATACCCCTGGTTGGTGGTGGTTTAATCACTAAATCATGTCTGCCTCTTGCAACCCCATGGGCTGTAGCCTGCCAGGCTCCTCTGTCCATGAGATTCTTAAGGCAAGAAGAGTGGAATGGATTGTCTTTTCCTTCTCTAGGGGATCTTCCGGACCCAGGAATTAAACCTGGGTCTCCTGCATTGCAGACAGATTCTTTACTGAATGCACTACGAGGGAAGTCTGTATCACTGGCTGAATTAATGTAAATGAATTCCAACATCTCCTTTGAGAGGAAAAACTTATATGAATACAAAAAGAAAATTCAACTATGTGCTACTAACAGTATAACTATATAGATATGTTGAAAATAAAAGAATAGAACAAATTATGCCTTAAAATACTATCCAAACAATGCCAGACAGCTATGTTAACATTAGACAAAGTCAACTTTCAAGCAAAAGGCATTATTAAAAATAAAGAGGAACATTTCATCATTGGGTGTGTGTGCATGCGTGTGTGTGTGTGTTAGTGGCTCAGTCATGTCCGACTTTGCGATTCCATGGACTATAGCCCGCTAGGCTCCTCTATTCATGGGATTCTCCAGGCAAGAATACTGGAGTAGGTTGCCATTTCCTACTCCAGGGATCTTCCCTAATAAGAAAGCTTCCAGATATAGACAATTCCATAATCATAGTATAGGATTTAATCATACCTTTCTTAGTAAATAATTTTTTAAAAAGTTAGGACATAAAACATTTGAGGATCCAGTACTTTGGCCACCTCATGCGAAGAGTTGACTCATTGGAAAAGACTCTGATGCTGGGAGGGATTGGGGGCAGGAGGAGAAGGGGACGACAGAGGATGAGATGGCTGGATGGCATTGCTGACTCGATGGACGTTGAGTCTCAGTGAACTCCGGGAGTTGGTGATGGACAGGGAGGCCTGGCATGCTGTGATTCATGGGGTCACAAAGAGTCGGACATGACTGAGCGACTGATCTGATCTGATCTGATTTACAAAAATGACC